>NC_053023.1:324772431-324867934 GCF_003073215.2 Triticum urartu | reverse complement strand
TGCGGACCATAGGGGCTTGGATGTGGCCTTGGTCCCACGGGCGGTGGCAGACGGGGACCACGAGGAGGGGTGATGCCTCCTACATCGCGCCACTCCATACAATCTGGCAGTCCAGACCGCACAGGGTACAGGTCCCTCAGGTCCATGTATCCTGCCTGTACAGCATGTGCAAACCGAGTCAAAAGTGGCCCAGTGATCAGCACGAGAGTTGAAAAGCTCCATACGGAAGGCCTGATTTTCGCGGTCCTTATCCTCGAGCATCTTGGCAGTGGTGCGGAGTAGTGACTCCTCATGTGTAGAGTCATAGTACAAAGCCTGATAGTACCCCTATGCTCCAGGAAGTGAGGCTGGCATGTAGCGGAAATCGATTTTCCGAAGCAAGGCAGTCCTGGCTCGAATGATAGTCATCATTGAATAGGCTGCATCCTGCACAGACATCTCAAGAGTGACCCCAAGTCCATAGGAACAGTGAAGGGGCTCAGTGGCTCCAGGATAAGAGGGATATATCTTGACGGTACAAAGGTACTGGCTCTAGTTGAAGTCTCTGAACTGCTCCTCGACGGTATATTCCGGATACCACCGATAGCCTGACTCGACCATCACTCGAACCAACATGGCCGTGTGGCCGGGCACATCTATCAACCGAGTCAGACGAACCACTTGGTTCTGGGAACGGGTGGCCATCTGAAAGCACAGAATAATGCAAAGGCATCAGAATTTTCTAGGGGAAATCGGACAGCATAACGGCTATAAATGCTCAGAAAAAGATTTGAGACATCCACAACAGTTTGCAATACCACTCAACAACATCATATCAAGGTTTCGATTCAACTGGCAACATATTAAAATTAGTAGAAACTGTACTGAGGCTTGTAACAATAATCCTATAAGCTACTACGGATTAGTAACACGTGAACCTGATAGAAAGAGAGAGCGTAGTCCTTAACCCACATAGAATGAGAAGAGAATGACTCAGATCAGAGGGCATAAAGTAAAGGAGTAAAAGAGACTTACGTTCCCTCCCACAATCAATTCCCCTACATATAACTAAAGCATTTCTAGACTCGACATCGACTAGTTTGGCTCAACGAACATACAGGCAGTCCGGCTCTGATGCCAACGCTATCAGGACCCCGATTCCAAGTCACATCGATCTAGCCGGTAACACCTCATATCACATTGCAGCTACACGCACGGTATCCCCATGGGTGTCGCCTTACCTTGGCCCGGGACCGTTTGCGCCTTTTGGCTCACGTATATGATAGTGTCGCTAGCATCCATATCACAGAGAACCCGGGCCGACATGGCTAGTCGTGAACCCAAAGCGGCAGAGACCTATGGGGACAGGCATACATGAATCACATCGAACATGTCGGTCATCAGCTTGTGAATCCGGGCTGTAGCACTAGGCTAGCAGGACTCCGGGTAACCCGGGCTGTAGCAGGCTAGGCAGGACTCCGGAAGTCACTGCGTGACATTTCCCCGAAGGGACAGACATAGGAACGAAGTGAAACACATGCCGGCCAGTCAAGTGTCCTGAGCAGTAGTGCTGGGCTAGCAGGACTCCGGTGAACCGGGCTGTAGCGGACTACTATGGCTCAAGGAGCACTAGACTAGATTTCCCCATAAGAGAGGTAGCCAAGGATAAACAACTAGATTGTCGGATCCCACACATACCAAGCATTTCAATCATACACACAATATGCTCGATATGCGCAAATACAACATGGCATCACAACAAAACTCTACAACTCAAGTACTTTATTTAAAGGCTCTAGAGAGCCATACATAACATGTTCATATAGGTAGGGGTCACATGACCCGACACTCAGTCATACAAGCATACAAGCACATGCGGAAGCAAATAGTTTGAGTACAGACACTAGAACGAAAGAAGGCTTCTCGAAGCCTGTCTATCTACATAAGGCCCTCCATGGCCAGGATCACCACCTGGGTGGCAAGTCACTCATCGACGTCGAGGTCTACATAAAACCTATCGGAGGGGGCGGTGTTGTTGTCTGAAAACAGTAATTAAAGCAAACATGAGTACAAAGGTACTCATCATGTCTTACAACAGAACCTACTATACATGCTCATTCTCAAGGAGGTGGTGGAGTTATTGCAGCATGCCAGCTTTGACTCTTGGCTAAGCTATCCTACGAGACACCACTAGTAAAATAGTTTTCGCACATGAGTCCACTAATCACCAACACAATACTCCACCGGGGCTCCTCCCTCGTCATCCTACGAGAGGGCCATCCTCGGTACTCACACTTATCTTAAGTCTTTTAGTAGTAACCATTAACTTGTCTATGAACTATATAGGCAACCAAGTAGTCCTTTACCACGGACGCGGTTATTCGAATAGTTTTATACCCTGCAGGGGTGTACTTCGTCACACATGTTTCCACCACTTAGCGTCTGCACATGACATGTGCTCGACAGACTTCAAGCGAAAGCCGACGTGGGTGTAGACCACGACCTGACTAACCGCACAAGTCTCTAGTCCAGGTTTATCGCCTATTCGGGTTCCATCCGCAAGGAAATCCGGCCGGGGTGTCCTCAACGGCCCCAAACGATGTGTGCAGGGTTCCCGAGACACCAAACGGGCGACTCGGTACACCGTGCCATGGTGTACCTACCGCATCATAGCCCACCCCTAGGGTCAGCGCTACACACGGCCGCCAACACATAACCTACAAACACTAGAAACTAGTTGCAACTCCTGGACAGAGGACGAGAGGGGTCAGTAAGTCGAGCGGGGTCATGTTTCAGGGCCCAATGTGTGGTAGTAGTTGAATCTTGAATCACGCATACAGATCTCAGTTCTTATATAATTAGCTTGTTTCACCTAAACAACAGGGTTAAATTGTTTTTTCATGCATGAAACCATTACAGATGGAAAGATTGAATTTTTTTTATCATTTTTCATATATAATTTGTTTGATTTGGAGCTATGGTTGAATTTCTATGATTTTTAGAAGTTTTGGCTATTTTCTGGAATTTCCTATATAAGAATAAATCCAGAAATTAAATAACTGCGTCAGCACTGCATCACTGCGATGTCAGCGAGTGAAAGGCGCCAGCCCAGGTCAAACCTGACGGCTGGGACCCACACGTCAGTGAAACAAGTAATTAACAGGGTTAGGTTAACACTAACTAAACTGTCAGTGGGGCCTGGGCCCGCATGTCAGTGACCTAAACTAACTAAAATTAGTTAGTTCTAACCCTGGGTTAATTAGCAGAGGGGGCCCCACTTGTCATAGACTCAGGGGAGTCAACCTGGGCCCACCTAGTCAAAGTCAACGGGTCAAACCCGCCGGCATTTAGCCACCGGCGAGGCCAGACACGGCGGTGAAAGTGCATCTACGCGTTCCGGCGACCAAAAGGGCGGCGAAGAGCATCTACGCGTTGTTGGGAGCAAGCCGCAGCGTTTGGTGGCAGTGGGTGGAGCTGGGGTGGCCGGAAACGTCGCCGCGACGACCTTGGCGGTCGCCGGAGTTCGGGCGAGGTCAAAACCGAGGCTACGGGGCACGGCGAGGCACGTGGAGTGGTGCTACGGGCTCCTGTGAGTGCGGTGAGTGCGTTAGTCGCAATGGTGTGGCCGGTGGGTGGCCGGAGTCACGTCGGCGACGAGCTCGGCACTGGCAGGTGCTCGGGTGAGCGTGGTGCGGTGCACACGGTGCAGGAGGGAGTTAGTGGAGAGGGGGAGGACGCAGCTGGGCTCACGGCGATTGGAGGAAGTGTCGAAGCAGGCTTGGGAAAGGCCGAAGCTGAGTGGGGCGACGATGGCGATCTTGGCGGCCGGAGTTGGGGGAGACAGGGTCAGCGGCGACTCCAGAGAGGGCGAGTGCTTGGGGCTCGGCCTACTCGACGTAGTCGACGACGGCAGAGTTCATGGAGACGGTGACGCGGCACGGGTGTCGGCGTTCTGGGAACGGGGGTCCCCAGACTTGCCTGCCTACTGCCTGCGGCGTGGCTCAAAGGGGGCCCGGCACGGCCCATCTTCACCAACACAAGACTCAAGACCCTCGCGAGGGGCCAAGCCTCGCGGGGCGGACGACGTGGAGCTTCCTCAGGCGCGGCCTCGTCAGGCTGGATCACGAGGAGGCGGAGAAATCAAGGCGGGGTACCTCGCGAGGTGCCCGTGACGCAAGCCATGACGACTCAGGGCACCAGGCGGGTGCCAGCCCGCGCAACGTCCTCCTTTCCTCTTTGGTGCAAAGGGAGAAAGCGCAGCCGCGGAGTACCGAGGCATCAGGCAAAGGTTGCCATTTCGGTTCAACGAGACCAAGACCAGGAGGACTACGAGACGGAGGTCACCGTGGAGCCCAAGATGGCGTCATCACCAGAGCTTTGTGCAGGCGAAGACTACTTTTGTCAGGATAGCTGATACTTGCTGTCCCCCTTCAAATTAGCCCGCCATTGTTGGCTCCCTTCCCGCTCAATATTTGGGAAGAGGACCAGGGCCTCTATAAATAGGACCAGCCGCCCACAGAGCGACGGGGTTGGAAAAAAGGAAGGGGAGGCTCGATAGTGAAGTTGGAAGCATAGAGAGAGAGAGAAAGGTGGCTGAGCTCCTCCCAGCAGTTCATTGCCCCAGCCAAGAGCAGACCCTCGCGAGGCTGTTCTTCCTTGTATTGTTCATCATCATCAGCCCCAAGAGGCAATCCACGCACCACACACTGGAGTAGGGTATTACACCACAACGGTGGCCCGAACCAGTATAAACCTTGTGTCTCTTGCGCAGTTCTTTCAGTAATTTAGGTCCTTGCGAGACGGAGAGGTAGAAGACGTAATCTTCGCGCGCACCCCAGAGTTCGAACCTTAAGGGTCTGCCGGAACCCGAAATCCGACATTTGGCACGCCAGGTAGGGGTGCATCGGAGTTCGTCTTCCACCGCACCGTTCTCCTCCGACCGTCGCGTCCATGTCCGACGCTCGTCAGGCCCACGCCAAGCGCCGGGCCGCCATCGCTTCCCGCGTCCCCCAGACGGCGCCCGTCGGCGGACGTCCTCATCGTTCCCCGTCACCTGCCATCAACGCCGCCACCGGCCCAACGGGGGGCGAGCAGCAAGCGTCGTCTCAGCATCCATCCGTGTGGCAAGACGGCCGCACCGCTACTCCATCACTCACACCAGCTGGTTCTTCGTCCCGCGCGCTCCGCGCACCCTTGGAGGCTCGAGCTGCGCTCATCGCGGCAAACGAGCTCCTGCGCTACCATCCCGTTGACGACGTCTACGAAGAGTGGCTCGACCGCGTCGCCGAGCTCGTCCGTGCCGCGGGGGGCTCTCCCGCGCCGTCTGTTCCGCTGCGCCGCACCCCGCCCCACGCGGGCAACGAAGCTCCGGGGGCGTACCAACCGCCTCCTCTCCAAGAAGACGCCATGGCCCCAAGGCGCGTGGCCCCTGGGCGGAACCCTCTCCGTCAGGTGCCAGCGCAGCAAGAACGGAGCTGCCAAGAAGTCCCTCGCCCGCAAGGAGCTGCCCGGGCGCTCCCTGCTCCGGCACGCCGCGACCTTGCTCCGGCTCCGGCACGCCAAGACCCCGCGCTGCTCCTAGCTGCAGCAGGTGGGGACCCTCAAGACCGAGCTCTCCACCAGCCGAAGCCTTTCGTGGCCACCGCAGGCTGCCGTGCCTACACCACCGAGCTGCGTAGCGTCGCGTGGCCCGGCAAGTTCAAGCCAGACCTGCCTCCTCGTTACGACGGCACGACTGACCCTGCAGAGTTCCTCCAGCTCTATGAGCTGGGCATCGAAGCTGCCAGCGGGGACGAGAAGGTCATGGCGAACTGGTTCCCAATGGCGCTCAAGGAAGGAGCTCGCACCTGGCTCCTGAATCTGGCTCCAGGCACGATCTCTTCCTGGGACCAGATGCGCACCCGCTTCATCGCCAACTTCCAAGGTACTCGCGACCGGCCACCCGCCGTGAGCGACATGCGCCGCATCAAGCAACAACCCGGAGAGACCCTGCAAAAGTACATCCAGCGCTTCAACAGCGCGCGCCTCAAGATCCCCAAGGTGTCCGAGGAGGCCATCATCTCGGCCTTCTCCGATGGTGTGCGCGACGTCAAGATGAAGGAGGAGCTGGCGATGCATGAAGACCTGTGCACCTCCCTAGAGCTGTTCAACTTGGCGACCAAGTGCGCTAGGGCTGAGGAGGGATTCCTCTCCCTCCTCGAGCAGCCTGCCGCAGACCCAGAAGAGAAGAAGCCCAAGGCCAAGGACGTGAAGCGCAAGGGGGCTGCCGTGGTCGCGGAAGAACCAGACACCAAGCGGGGCAAAGATCTGCCCGAGTCCTCCAGGGGCGGTAGGTACTGTGTGTACCACGACCTCCACACCCACAACAGCAACGAATGCCAAGAACTCCGTGCCGTGTGAGAAGGAAGGATCGGCCGTCGTCCCGAATGCGCCGATCGGGGCTACGGTCGAGGAGGAGGAAGAAATGCAGGACGCTGGGAAGACCGCGGCCCACGCCAAGGGTGGCGCGATCAACCTCGCGAGGATCGCTAGCGAGACCTGCCTCACGAGGGGGACTGGAGGGATCAGCCTCGTGAGGATCGCCCACAGGGCAACGCAGGCCTCCCTCCACTGCCGCCTCAGCCAAGGAGAAACGAGGACCGCCATCGAGACGAAGGGGCTTGGGGCTTCCAGGAGCCACGCGCAATCGCCTGCATCCTGGGCGGAGCTCAAGCCCCAGCATCACAACGCATCTTCAAGCAGTTTTCCCGCGAAGTGAATGCAGTCCTCCCCAGGCTTGAAGAAACGTGCCCTCTCAGGTGGTCGGCCTGCTCCATCACATTCAGCTCAGCGGATCAGCTCAAGTGCGCGGCCACAGCCGGGGTCCTCCCGATGCTTTGCTCCCCAGTCATCAGCAATGTACTGGTCACCAGGACCCTCATCGACGGTCGGGCAAGGCTCAACGTCCTGTCCGTGGAAACGTTCAACAATCTCCAAGTGCCCTACGCCCAGCTTCCGCCAACCAAGCCCTTCTTCGGAGTCACCGACGGCTCCACGGTCCCGATTGGGCAGGTCCGCCTCCCTGTCACCTTCGGGGCACGCAACAACTACCGCACCGAGGTCATCGACTTCGACGTCGCCCACATCCGCCTGCCGTACAACGCCATCCTCGGGTACCCAGCTGTCACAGCCCCAGTTCTGGCTTGCCTGTCTTGCATTAGCCTCCATGCATCATGTCTAAATTTTTATGAAACTTTGAAATGGGGGCTGATAAACCCTAGCAGCAAATGAAATTCAACCAGGGTCCAAATAAATTCATATTCACTGAACCCAAAATGCCCTTCTAAAATGTTCATCATCTTTGCCTTGGTCCAGAACCCCTGACAAAAATGGTGCACATTTTACTAGGACAACAGAGGGTCACTGAATTAAATCATATAATACTTGCATTTGGGCATTTAAATGCTATAGAATATTTCAAATGCCCAAATATTCATGAACTGAAATGTTTGCTGTAGGATATATCCCCAACAGTGGTCATGAGCAGTTTCATGAATTTTGGGATTGTTTCAATATTTTAAATAAAGCCACAAAGTTGCAGAATAATAGAAAATAGGAAATAATAAAAAGAGAGGAACCTACCTGGCAAAGCCACCTGGCCTGGTACTGTAGTTGCCCAGCTCCTCCAGTCGGCCCAGCCCACCTGGCTAGTGCCAGTTGTCTTCAACCTCTGCCAGTAGGCAGAGGCGAAGGCAGGCACGGCGCGCGCTGAGGCTGCCACCTCATCCTTGCCTGCCTCACACCCCTGAGGCTCTCTCCCAGCGCCACGGAGACGGCCACGGACCCCCCCCTCCTTCTCTAGGTCTCTCTCCCTCTCATTCCTCCTCATGACCGAGCCGGCCATGAGCACACCGCGGCCGTTCACCGTACCCAAGGCCACCGACCACCCCTCGCCCTGCCGCTGAGCCTAGGAGCTCCGCCGCGTCTGCCTTGCCCTCTCCACCGAGATACGTGATGCCCGGAGGCCCTGCTTCGTCGCCACCATTGTCGTCTTCACCGACGGGCACCGAAGATCGTCGGCTCCGATTCGGCGTGTCCAGAGCTTCCCCGACTTCGCCGTCTTCCCCGCTAGCCCCCCCGTGAGCTCTCCTACGTTTCCCCCTCTCTGTTTTTCCCCTCGAGCGCTGTAGCCATCGCCTCACCTGCAACCGAACGCCAGCGCCGCCCCGAGCTCATCTCCGGCGAGCTCTGGCCGTCCCTGCTACCACCACTTGCCGTGCTAGATGCGGGTGAGCTCCAGCTCCCCGTAGCTGCCCTCGGCTGCTCGTTTGGGCGCCGGGGGAGCGAACCCGAGCCCCTCCGCCGCGGCCTGTGGTCGCCAGCGTTTAGCCGTCGGTTAAACGCGTCGTTAGGCACTAATTACCCACCTTAATTACCCCCCTGACCCACTTACAGACGGGCCCCACCCGTTAATTAACCACAGGGTTATTCCCTATTTAATTTAAGCTAATGGCCGTGGCCCCACCAGTCTGTTTGACCTTGCCACCTCAGCGTTGACCGACCCTACTAGTCAGCCTCTGCTGCTGCCACTGTTACACTGACATGCGGGACCCACTAGTCAAGGTTGACCTGGGTCAGCGCTGCTGACCTGCTGACGCAGGCATGACGCAGTGGTGATGCAGTAATTGACTTTTGGGTTTTAAATAAATCAGGAAATTCCAGAAATAGCCAAAACTTCTAAAAATCATAGAAAATCAACCGTAACTCCAAATGAAATAATTTATATATGAAAAATTATCAGAAAAATCCAATTTTTCCATCTGTACCAGTTTCATGCATGTTTGAACACTTTAACCTTGCTGTTTAGGTGAAACAAGTTATTGCACTAATATGACTTCATAAAATGGGTTTGCATTTGAATCTTTGGTTCAAATGGACTCATTTCAATATGTTCTAGCTTGCATTAGCCCAAAACACATTCATGTTGCCATGTCATAGCATGCATCATATTGTTGCATATCGTCATGTGTTAATTGTGTTCTTTCTCAGTTGTCGTTGTTTGTTCCCTCTTAGTAGACGATGTTTCCGATGACGTGATCGATGACACCGATGAAGAGTTATATTATCTTCAGAAGTGCCAGGCAAGCAAAACCCCCTTGTTCATTCCGATACAATCCCACTCTCTCGCTCCTGCTCTCTTTTACTGCATTAGGACAACAGCGATTCAACTGTTACATTCTGCGGTAGTTGAACCCCTTTCCTCTGCATGACCTGTCATTGCCACAGTAAATAGATGAAACCCACTAGCATGAGTAGGAGTTGTTTGAGCCTTGATGTGCCTACTCATTCATGCTTGTTGTCATGCCTGCTACTGCTTAGAGTTGAGTCAGGTCTGATTCATCGGGAATGAATTGGAACATGGTGAACATGTCCTACCGTTGAGAGCTAAGTGTGTGAACACGATTTGGTAAAGGTAGCGGTGAGAGGACATGTAGGAGTACATGGTGGGTTGTCTCATTGCAGCCGTTCTTAGGAACTGAGTTCTGTGTTTGTGATCCATGAACAGTTACTACCACACATTTGGTTCCTGTAACTCGGCCCCTCTCAGCTTATTAATCAACTTGATCTCTTTCCAAGAGTTGCAACTAGTTTCTGGTGTTTGTAGGTAGTGTTAGTAGTCTACCAAGTGGCACCCGGTACAGGTGGGCTTGGGACAGGCTAGGCACAGTGGCACGGTGTACCAAGTGGCACCCGGATGGTGGGCTTGGGAACCCTGCACACATCGTTTGGGGCCGTGAGTGACACCCCAGCCGGATCTCCTTGCGGATGGAACCCGAATAGGCGATAAACCTGGACTAGAGACTTGTTGGTTAGTCAGGTCATGGCCGACTCCCTCGCCAGGCTTCCGCTTGAAAGTTGCCGAGGTACATGACGTGTACAGGGCGATAAGTGGCGAGAGCGTGTGTGAAGAAGTACACCCCTGCAGGGTTATCATTATCTATTCGAATAGCCGGATTCCTCGGATATGGAAACTTGGACCCCTTGCATAGTTCATAGAAAAGTTAAAGTGGATACTCTAAAATGCGCAAGATAAGTTGTGACGCCCGGGTAATTAAGTTACAGCAATCCTCACTAATGATGCCACGTCACCTATGTTACTGTAGTTAATCTCCGGTTAAATCAAAACGGTTTCGAAATTCAATTCAAAATTATGATGGTAATAAAAGTTTTCAAAAAATAATCAAACTAAAATGTTCGAGGGTTGTCAAATATTACAAGGTTAATTATGGTGGGGTGCACAAATTTTTATAAAGTGTCTGAATATTTTAAAATGAAATAAAATAGAAGAGAAAATAAATTAAGAAAAGAAAAATAAAACAAAGGGCAGGGAAAAAAACCCCCCTGGCCAAACTGGGCCAAGCCCACCTGGCCCAGCCGGCCAGCCCCTTGCCTGGCCCACCCCCCTCACTCCCATAACCCCCCCCCCCGGTCGGCGGAAACCCTAGCCGACACCCCATTCCCCCCCGATCCCCTTCTCCTCCCTCCCTCGCCGATCTGGATCAGGATCCTCCCGATCCCGTCGCCCCCGACGCCGGCGCCCCACCCCACCGGCGCTCGTCCTCCTCCCCTCCTCCCCGACCGGCCGCGCAGGACGCCCGAAGCGGAAACCCTAGCCGACACCCCATTCCCCCCCGATCCCCTTCTCCTCCCTCCCTCGCCGATCTGGATCAGGATCCTCCCGATCCCGTCGCCCCCGACGCCGGCGCCCCCCCCCCCCGGCGCCCCTCCCCCTCCCCCCCCCCCGCCCGGCCCCGCAGGACGCCCGAACTCCCCCCCTCGTCGCCTCGGGACCGTCCCCGACTCCCACCTCGCCGGATCCGCATCGCCGGACGGCCTCCGCCTCGACCTCCCCGTCGCCGGACCCCCCCCATCACCGGACTGCTCCTCTATGGCGTCGTCGCCGTCTTCCTCCTCAACCCCCGCTCCCCAGACTCTACGCACCCCGGTGAGGCCCTCGGCCTCCTCTCCCCTCTCCGCCGCACGGTCGCGCCCGCCTCGTCTCAGGTCGGACGAGCCCCATGGCTCTGCCCCCCCACCCCCCCGCCGCCTGGAGCTCTGCTCCCGCACGCGCCCCCGCACAGCCCCGTGCCTCCCCTCTCGCTCGCCCGCGCCGGGGCGCACCCCCTGGCTGCGGCCTTTGCACGCACGCTCCGCCGTGCCCGTCAGCTTCGACCACCGCAGCACGCCGTGCCCCGCCTCCCGCCTCTCCCCCCGCTGCGTTGCCGCGCCGGCGTGCCCTCAAGCCCGCACGCGCCCCCACTTTCCTCCTCCCCGTGCGCGCACGACCGCAGCGGCCGTCGTGCCCGCCTGCCTTCGCATCGCCCGCCACTGTTGCGGCAGCTGCTACCTCTGCCGCACCCCCCCGCTGCCCAGCATCGCCGGCGCCGCCCCATTCCGGCCACCCTCGCCGCTGCCGCTGTCGTCCCAGGCGGCCGGGCTTGCCGTGCCCGTGGCCGGCGCCCCCCTGCCCATCTGGGCATTTGCCAATCGGGCTGGGTGCCTGCGCCCGTAACCCGCGCGCCCGAATCGCTGTGGCCCCTTGGGCCACTGACATGTGGGGCCCGGCCCCAGAACGTTTTAATTAAAAAAAAGAGAGAAGAAAAGAATTTTAAAATAATAATAAAAATAAAAATAAAAATAATTAATTAATTAATTAAGGAATTGATTAAGTTAATTAATTATAATTAGATTAACCTAATCACTAATTAACCTAATTAACTGTTAGTTAATTAAAACAGAGTATGACGATCGGGACCCACACGTCAGTTGACTGCTGACGTCATGCTGACGTCAGCAGGCACTATTCTGGATAATGTTGATTAGATTAATTAAATAAATCCTAAAATTGATTTAAATATTTTAAAATTAATATAAAATAAACCGTAGCTCGGATCGAAAAACTTTGTACATGAAAGTTGCTCAGAACGGCGAGACGATTCCGGATACGCAACCCGTTCGTCCGCCACGCATCCCTAGCATAGCGAACACGCAACTTTCCCCCCTACGGCTCCTCCGCCCGAAAACGCGAAACACCGGGGATAATTTCCCGGATGTTCCCCCCCTTCACCGATACCACCTCGTACCGTGTTAGGGCACACCTAACATCGCGCTTTGCCAATTCATGCATCGTTATGCATCTGTTTGCATTATATTCATTATTTCTTCCCCCTCTTCTCTCCGGTAGACCACGAGACCGACGTCGCTGCTGGGGCCCCGACCGACTACGCTGTTGACGACCCCTCTCTCTTGCCAGAGCAACCAGGCAAGCCCCCCTTTGATCACCAGATATCGCCTACTCTTCTCTATACTGCTTGCATTAGAGTAGTGTAGCATGTTACTGCTTCCCGTTAATCCCATACTGATGCATAGCCTGTCCTTGCTACTACTGTTGTTACCTTTACCTGCAATCCTAATGCTTAGTATAGGATGCTAGTTTATCATCAGTGACCCAACATCCTTGTCCGTCTGCCATGCTATACTATCGGGCCGTGATCACTCGGGAGTTGATCACGGGTATATACTATATACTTTATACATGATACATGTGGTGACTAAAGACGGGTCGGCTTGAGGAGCACCCACGAGTGGATCTTTGAGGAGGAGCGACAGGGCAGGTTCCGACCACCTAGGAGAGAGGTGGGCCTGGCCCTGGTCGACGTTCGCGGATACTTAACGCGCTTAACGAGATCTGGGTATTTGATCTGAGTTTGGCCATTTGGTCTATACGCACTAACCATCTACGCGGGAGTAGTTATGGGTATCCCGGCGTCGTGGTATCAGCCGAAGCCTTCTTGACGTCAGCGACGGAGCGGCGCGCGTTGGATTGGACTGGAACGCCACTAGGCTAGGTCTGCTTCCGGCCGCCCACGCAACGTGCAGGTGTGCTAAGGGCGATGGGCCCAGACCCCTGGGCGCTTAGGTTTAGACCGGCGTGCTGACCTCTCTGTTGGTCTAGGTGGGGCTGCGACGTGTTGATCTTCCGAGGCCGGGCATGACCCAGGAAAGTGTGTCCGGCCAAATGGGATCGAGCGTGTTGGGGTATGTGGTGCACCCCTGCAGGGAAGTTAATCTATTCGAATAGCCGTGATCTTCGGTAATAGGACGATTTGGAGTTGTACCTTGACCTTATGACAACTAGAACCGGATACTTAATAAAACACACCCTTCCAAGTGCCAGATACAACCGGTGGTCGCTCTCTCTCAGGGATACGAGGAGGGGATCGCCGGGTAGGATTATTGCTATGCGATGATACTTGGAGGATTGCAGTCTACTCCCTTCTACATGCTGCAAGACGGAGGCTGCCAGAAGCGTAGTTTTCGAAAGGATTAGCTATCCCCCTCTTATTCTGGCTTTCTGCAGTTCAGTCCACCGATATGGCCCTTTACACATTTACCCATGCATATGTAGTGTAGCTTCTTGCTTGCGAGTACTTTGGATGAGTACTCAAGGTTGCTTTCTCCTTCTTTCCCTCTATCCCTTCTACCTGGTTGTCGCAACCAGATGTTGGATCCCAGGAGCCAGACGCCACCGTCGACGACGACTCCTACTACACCGGAAGTGCCTACTACTACGTGATGCCCGCTGACGACGACCAGGAGTAGTTAGGAGGATCCCAGGCAGGAGGCCTGCGCCTCTTTCGATCTTGTATCCCAGTTTGTGCTAGCCATCTTATGGCAACTTGTTTAACTTATGTCTGTACTCAGATATTGTTGCTTCCGCTGACTCGTCTATGATCGAGCACTTGTATTCGAGCCCTCGAGGCCCCTGGCTTGTATTATGATGCTTGTATGACTTATTTATGTTTTAGAGTTGTGTTGTGATATCTTCCCGTGAGTCCCTGATCTTGATCGTACACGTTTGCGTGCATGATTAGTGTATGATTAAAGCGGGGGCGTCACAAGTTGGTATCAGATCCGACTGCCTGTAGGAACCCTCCTTCCACACTCCGTGGCCGAAGTCGAGTCTAGACATTGCAAAAACTTTTACTAACTTGGCTGTGTGCCTTACGGGCCCACGTCGCCATCGGGTGGTACTAGGATCTTTTACTCCTCGACCTTTACTCTGGGACTCTGAACTCTCTTCCACTCGGGTTAAACGAATTTACTAACTCTGACACTAGAATCCTGTTACGACGTTCACCCCAAAGTTGGATAAGCCCTAGTTATTCTTTAGAGTAGTACTTGAACATTATCCACATTGTCATTTGACTCCTGTGAAAACAACTTTGTTTTCAGATGGAACCCACGAGGCAGGTCGTGCGCCACACGATGGCCATTGGTGCCTCAGGATCACCTGCTGTGTTGGCTGAGATGATGACATATCTGGGTTATCGCAGGCACCCTGAGTACACCGTCTATGAGGAGTATCAGGACTTCAACCAGGAGCAGTACCGTGCCATCGTCCACCTCTACTCTCGAGAGTATGACTCCACTACCGTGTTGCACACTGCTCATGGTGTTGGAGTGACTATCGATATGGCGGTCCACGATGCTGCTTATGCTGCTCTGACACGTCTCCGTGGCGAGTATCAGGAGTTGGACACCTCCCCCTTCAGGCACATTGCTATCGCATCCGATGTTGGTGCGGAGGGATACTACACTGCTGCCTACTCCACTGTCACCCGAGAGCCATTCTACCATCAGAACCTGGTTCTGCATGCTGATGGGCTGGATAGAGCTAACCGAGCTCTTCGCCACGAGTTGTACACCACCCGTCAGCACCTGTATAGTGCGCTGACGCTGTTGCACCCCTCTGTCCGCTCTGGTGATCTGTCGCGTTCTGCGATCTACCCTGCCCGGACCGTGATGCCCCAGGGCGTCGGCTGGCCAGATGTGGGAGGCTACTCTCCTGCATTGGGCCCTCTCCTGCCACCTGCGCATCAGGTTCCGCACCAGAGTATCCGCGGACCCCAAGCTACTCGCATGGAGGTCTTCCCTTCGCGTCACTACCAGCTGTCGGGCTACACCTACCTCCGCAGTACCGCATGGGACTGACGTAGACTTGCTTATTAGTGTTAGATGCATTCGTCGCGAGCCTGTGTGCCGCCTATGATGTCTTAGTCTATGTACTGAACACTGTGTAACGAACTCTATGCATGATCTCTTTTGTAAGATATGCCGACTACTATGTGGTATCTATCGTGCTGCTTTCGTTGTGCATGTTTCATCATGAATGATTCTTGTTTTTTTACAATTCCTCAATGCTGAACTACCCCTGTTAAATATTAGCAGGATGGTTAGACCAGGTGGTCGTGGTCGTGGTGGCAACGCCCCACCACCACCTGAGTACATGGCTGGTATGATCCAACAGCTTGAGATGAATCGCCAGTTCATGGAGAATATGATGGCTCAGTTTCCTCGCCCCAATATGAACCAGCAGCCAACCCCAGTGACTCTGCAGGATTTCATGTGCCTGAACCCAACTGTGTACCGCAGCTCAACTCAGCCTCTGGATGCTGATGAATGGCTCCGTGACATCACCTATGAGATGGAGTCTGCTGAGGTAGCCCCTGCCAGCTATGTCACCTTTGCTTCCTTCTTCCTGAAGGGACCCGCAGCTCAATGGTGGGACAGCCACAGGCGTACACTGCCAGCTGGAACAATCATCACCTGGCCAGACTTCCAAGCTGCCTTCCGTGCTCGCTTCATTCCTCAGGGAGTCATGGACCGGAAGAAGCGTGAGTTCCGCAACCTCACCCAAGGCAACAAAACTGTGGAAGCTTATCAGCGGGAGTTTCTGGACTTGTCCCGCTATGCTGAAGAAGACATTGCAACTGATGCACGCAGACAGGAGAAGTTCCGTGATGGCCTTCAAGCTGATATCAAACCCGCACTTCTAGTGCATGATTTTGCTGATTTCGCCACTCTGGTGAACAAAGCCATCAATGTCGAAACTGGTCTGCAGGAATACCAGAGCTCTCACAGGCGCAACCGTGACACGGGCTCATCTTCGGGCCCGTCCTCGCAGAAGCGCAAGATATGGATTCCCAATAGCTTGTACCAGCTGGATGCACCTACCCCAAGGCAGACCTATGCTGCACCTCGTCTGCCTACTCCTCCGACTAGGCGGCCAAGACTCCCAGCTCCACCACCACAAGCTCCTGTTCCCACTCCCAATAATGGATTGTGCTTCAGGTGTGGACAACCAGGGCATCGTGCTAGGGAATGCAACCAGAACCCGAATCAACTGGCCCTTCCAGCAACTGGCCATGGAAGCAACCAGCCTCGCAACAACAGTGCCAAGTCTTATGGTCGTGTTGATGCCAACCACGTTGATCTGAGCGAAGCTCAAGACCAGCCTGCTACTGTGATGGGTACCCTCCTCGTAAATTCAGTACCAGCATCCGTTTTATTTGATACAGGTGCATCGCATTCATTCATTTCAGAAGGTTTTGCATGCTTGCACGACATTAAATGTGAGAACATGGATGCTTCACTATTAGTACACACCCCTGCGGGCCAATGTCGAACCTCCATGATTTGCAACGACGTCCCTGTAGAAATCGAAGGACTGGAATTCCTTGTCTCTCCCATCGTACTGAAGTCCTGTAGCATTGATCTCATTCTGGGAATGAATTGGTTAAAAGCGCATACTGCTTCTATAGTTTGCGCCACTAAGGTCGTCCATTTGCTACACCCTTCTGATGAAATAATAGCTTATCAAGCTCATCTAGTTCAGAACGCCGAGGCACGACTTTATGCCTTGAATGCGTTGAACGCTGCACCACTCGAGGGCATTGAAAACGTTCTCGTCGTTCGTGAATTCCAAGATGTATTCCCAGAAGAACTTCCAGGGATTCCCCCTGCTAGAGCTGTCGAATTCATCATCGACTTGAAACCCGGCACTACCCCTATAGCTAAACGACCCTACAAGATGCCGCCGCATGAGCTCCTTGAGCTTAAGGTGGAAATCGACAAATCTCTTGTCAAAGGTTTCATTCGCCCAAGTTGCTCTCCTTGGGGAGCACCTTCTCTCTTTGTTAAGAAGAAGGATGGGACAAACCGATTAGTCCAAGACTACCGTCCTATAAACCAAGCTACCATTCAGAATAAATACCCTCTTCCTCGGATCAATGATCTTTATGATCAACTGGCTGGTTCATCAGTGTTCTCCAAACTCGACTTGAGGTTGGGTTACCACCAGATCCGTGTTCGTGAAGAGGACATCCCAAAAACCGCCTTCGTGACTCGGTATGGGTCATATGAGTACACTGTCATGTCATTCGGCTTAACGAATGCTCCCGCCACCTTCTCTCGTCTGATGAATTATATATTCATGGATTACCTCGACAAGTTCGTCGTGGTTTATCTGGACGATATCCTTGTATTTTCCAAGAACGAGGAAGAACATGCTGGACATTTGCGTCTTGTGCTAGAGAAGCTTCGAGAGCACCAACTGTATGCTAAGTATTCCAAGTGTGAATTCTGGCTTCCCGAAGTAACCTATCTTGGGCATGTCATCTCCAAAGATGGTATTGCCGTCAACCCTGAACGAGTTCAGGCTATTCTCGATTGGACTCCTCCGAAGAATGTGAAGCAAGTCCGAAGTTTTCTCGGTCTCGCCAGCTATTGCCGTCGATTCGTCGAGAACTTCTCCAAGATTGCCAGGCCTCTGACTAATTTGTTGCATAAGGGTGTCAAGTTCGACTGGACAGACAAGTGTCAGGAAAGTTTCCAGGCGCTCAAAGACAAGTTGACTTCTGCCCCCGTGCTTGCACCACCTGATACTAAGAAGGACTTCGTCATTTACTGCGACGCTTCCCGCCAAGGATTAGGCTGTGTCCTAATGCAAGAGCGCAGAGTGATTGCTTATGCCTCTCGTCAATTGCGCCCTCACGAAGAAAACTACCCGGTTCACGACCTCGAGCTTGCTGCTGTCATTCATGCACTGAAGCAGTGGCGACATTACCTTCTCGGTAATCGTTGCGAGATCTTCACCGACCATCAAAGTCTGAAGTATCTGTTTACTCAGCCAGATTTGAACCTACGCCAGCAAAGATGGATGGAGACTGTTGCAGACTTTGACGTGGATATATCATATACCCCCGGCAAGGCTAATGTGATGGCTGATGCCTTGAGCCGCAAGTCTTACTACAACCACCTCCAGGTTCATAAAGTTCAGCCCTCGCTTACCGAAGAATTTAGAAGGCTGAACCTCCATATTGTTCCTCCGGGATCACTCGCTCCCCCTCCCGAACGTTTCCCCAAACAGAACCTCCATGTTGTTTCCAAGGGTTCTCTCAATACCCTGGTTGCGAAACCAGATCTTGTGGACACCATCAAATGGATACAGAAGTGTGACGATGAAGTCCTCAAGATTAAGCGCGACCTCAAAAGGGGAAAGCCCTCATTCTTCACGATCGCCGACGATGGCGCCTTGTATTTCAAAGGCCACTTAGTGGTACCATGTTCGAAGAAAAACCTGGATAAGACTAAAAGGGTTATGCAAGAAGCCCATGATACGCCTCTGTCCATCCATCCTGGTAGTACAAAGATGTACCAGGATATTCGTCAAAGATTCTGGTGGTCTAATATGAAGCAGGACATTGCTCGTTATGTTGCTGAGTGTGACATTTGTCGCCGAATCAAAGCAGAGCATTAAAGGCCTGCTGGAACTCTGCAACCTATCTCTATTCCTGAATGGAAATGGGACCATGTTGAGATGGACTTCGTCACTGGTTTTCCCAAATCGCAGAAAGGTAATGATGCTATTCTTGTCGTCATTGACCGGCTTTCCAAAGTTGCCCATTTTCTGGCGGTCAAAGAGACAATCACGGCTAGTCAGCTTGCTACTCTCTACATGGCCAGAATTGTTTCACTTCACGGTATCCCACTGGTTATCAGTTCAGACCGTGGCAGCTTATTCACTTCAAGGTTTTGGGCGAGTTTCCAAGAAGCTATGGGGACTCATCTGTCGTTCAGTACTGCGTTCCATCCTCAGTCGCAAGGGCAAGTTGAACATGTCAACCAAGTTCTCGAAGACATGCTTCGAGCTTGTGTAATCTCATTCGGCAAGAAATGGGAGGAATCTCTTCCATATGCCGAGTTCTCTTATAATAATAGCTATCAAGCTAGTCTGAAGATGTCCCCCTTCGAAGTGCTATATGGACGAAAGTGTCGAACCCCTCTGAACTGGTCAGAAACTGGGGAACGCCCACTCTTCGGTCCGGATATTATCCAACAGGCCGAAGAACAAGTTCGCATTATTCGCGAGAATCTCAAGACTGCTCAGTCACGTCAGAAAAGTCAGTATGACCGTCATCACCAAGATATGGTCTATCAACCTGGCGAAAAGGCTTATCTTCGAGTTACACCAATGAAGGGTGCTCACCGCTTCGGGATCAAAGGCAAGCTAGCTCCTCGCTATATCGGTCCCTTCACTATTCTCGAAAGGCGTGGAAAAGTGGCATATCAACTGGAGCTTCCGTCGAACCTTTCCCAGGTTCACGATGTGTTCCACGTGTCACAACTCCGACGCTGCTTCAAGGACCCAATCCGAGCAGTGGATCATGAAGTGCTCGAATTGCAGCAGGACCTCTCCTATAAAGAGCATCCGGTCCGCATTCTCGACCAAGCTGAACGCCGCACACGTCAGAAGGCGATCAAGTTCCTCAAAGTCCAGTGGTCGAATCACTCTGAAGACGAAGCCAGCTGGGAACGCGAGGATCGTCTGCGTGATGAATACCCCGCACTCTTTCCTTCTACCTCCTAAATCTCGGGACGAGATTTTCTTGTAGTGGAGGAGAATTGTGACGCCCGGGTAATTAAGCTACAGCAATCCTCACTAATGATGCCACGTCACCTCTGTTACTGTAGTTAATCTCGGGTTAAATCAAAACGGTTTCGAAATTCAATTCAAAATTATGATGGTAATAAAAGTTTTCAAAAAATAATCAAACTAAAATGTTCGGGGGTTGTCAAATATTACAAGGTTAATTATGGTGGGGTGCACACATTTTTATAAAGTGTCTGAATATTTTAAAATGAAATAAAACAGAAGAGAAAATAAATTAAGAAAAGAAAAATAAAACAAAGGGGAGGGAAACCCCCCCCCTGGCCAAACTGGGCCAAGCCCACCTGGCCCAGCCGGCCAGCCCCTGGCCTGGCCCACCCCCCTCACTCCCATAACCCCTCCCCCTCGGTCGGCGGAAACCCTAGCCGACACCCCATTCCCCCCCGATCCCCTTCTCCTCCCTCCCTCGCCGATCTGGATTGGGATCCGCCCGATCCCGTCGCCCCCGACGCCAGCGCCCCACCCCACCGGCGCTCGTCCTCCTCCCCTCCTCCCCGACCGGCCGCGCAGGACGCCCGAACTCCCCCCCTCGTCGCCTCGGGACCGTCCCCGACTCCCACCTCGCCGGATCCGCATCGCCGGACGGCCTCCGCCTCGACCTCCCCGTCGCCGGACCCCCCCATCACCGGACTGCTCCTCTACGGCATCGTCGCCGTCTTCCTCCTCAACCCCCGCTCCCCAAAACCTACGCACCCCGGTGAGGCCCTCGGCCTCCTCTCCCCTCTCCGCCGCACGCTCGCGCCCACCTCGTCTCAGGTCGGACGAGCCCCATGGCTCTGCCCCCCCACCCCCCCGCCGCCTGGAGCTCTGCTCCCGCACGCGCCCCCGCACAGCCCCGTGCCTCCCCTCTCGCTCGCCCGCGCCGGGGCGCACCCCCTGGCTGCGGCCTTTGCACGCACGCTCCGCCGTGCCCGTCAGCTTCGACCACCGCAGCACGCCGTGCCCCGCCTCCCGCCTCTCCCCCCGCTGCATTGCCGCGCCGGCGTGCCCTCAAGCCCGCACGCGCCCCCACTTTCCTCCTCCCCGTGCGCGCACGACCGCAGCGGCCGTCGTGCCCGCCTGCCTTCGCATCGCCCGCCACTGTTGCGGCAGCTGCTACCTCTGCCGCACCCCCCCGCTGCCCAGCATCGCCGGCGCCGCCCCATTCCGGCCACCCTCGCCGCTGCCGCTGTCGTCCCAGGCGGCCGGGCTTGCCGTGCCCGTGGCCGGCGCCCCCCTGCCCATCTGGGCATTTGCCAATCGGGCTGGGTGCCTGCGCCCGTAACCCGCGCGCCCGAATCGCTGTGGCCCCTTGGGCCACTGACATGTGGGGCCCGGCCCCAGAACGTTTTAATTAAAAAAAAGAGAGAAGAAAAGAATTTTAAAATAATAATAAAAATAAAAATAAAAATAATTAATTAATTAATTAAGGAATTGATTAAGTTAATTAATTATAATTAGATTAACCTAATCACTAATTAACCTAATTAACTGTTAGTTAATTAAAACAGAGTATGACGATCGGGACCCACACGTCAGTTGACTGCTGACGTCATGCTGACGTCAGCAGGCACTATTCTGGATAATGTTGATTAGATTAATTAAATAAATCCTAAAATTGATTTAAATATTTTAAAATTAATATAAAATAAACCGTAGCTCGGATCGAAAAACTTTGTACATGAAAGTTGCTCAGAACGGCGAGACGATTCCGGATACGCAGCCCGTTCGTCCGCCACGCATCCCTAGCATAGCGAACACGCAACTTTCCCCCCTACGGCTCCTCCGCCCGAAAACGCGAAACACCAGGGATAATTTCCCGGATATTCCCCCCCTTCACCGATACCACCTCGTACCGTGTTAGGGCACACCTAACATCGCGCTTTGCCAATTCATGCATCGTTATGCATCTGTTTGCATTATATTCATTATTTCTTCCCCCTCTTCTCTCCGGTAGACCACGAGACCGACGTCGCTGCTGGGGCCCCGACCGACTACGCTGTTGACGACCCCTCTCTCTTGCCAGAGCAACCAGGCAAGCCCCCCTTTGATCACCAGATATCGCCTACTCTTCTCTATACTGCTTGCATTAGAGTAGTGTAGCATGTTACTGCTTCCCGTTAATCCCATACTGATGCATAGCCTGTCCTTGCTACTACTGTTGTTACCTTTACCTGCAATCCTAATGCTTAGTATAGGATGCTAGTTTATCATCAGTGACCCAACATCCTTGTCCGTCTGCCATGCTATACTATCGGGCCGTGATCACTCGGGAGTTGATCACGGGTATATACTATATACTTTATACATGATACATGTGGTGACTAAAGACGGGTCGGCTTGAGGAGCACCCACGAGTGGATCTTTGAGGAGGAGCGACAGGGCAGGTTCCGACCACCTAGGAGAGAGGTGGGCCTGGCCCTGGTCGACGTTCGCGGATACTTAACGCGCTTAACGAGATCTGGGTATTTGATCTGAGTTTGGCCATTTGGTCTATACGCACTAACCATCTACGCGGGAGTAGTTATGGGTATCCCGGCGTCGTGGTATCAGCCGAAGCCTTCTTGACGTCAGCGACGGAGCGGCGCGCGTTGGATTGGACTGGAACGCCACTAGGCTAGGTCTGCTTCCGGCCGCCCACGCAACGTGCAGGTGTGCTAAGGGCGATGGGCCCAGACCCCTGGGCGCTTAGGTTTAGACCGGCGTGCTGACCTCTCTGTTGGTCTAGGTGGGGCTGCGACGTGTTGATCTTCCGAGGCCGGGCATGACCCAGGAAAGTGTGTCCGGCCAAATGGGATCGAGCGTGTTGGGGTATGTGGTGCACCCCTGCAGGGAAGTTAATCTATTCGAATAGCCGTGATCTTCGGTAATAGGACGATTTGGAGTTGTACCTTGACCTTATGACAACTAGAACCGGATACTTAATAAAACACACCCTTCCAAGTGCCAGATACAACCGGTGGTCGCTCTCTCTCAGGGATACGAGGAGGGGATCGCCGGGTAGGATTATTGCTATGCGATGATACTTGGAGGACTGCAGTCTACTCCCTTCTACATGCTGCAAGACGGAGGCTGCCAGAAGCGTAGTCTTCGAAAGGATTAGCTATCCCCCTCTTATTCTGGCTTTCTGCAGTTCAGTCCACCGATATGGCCCTTTACACATTTACCCATGCATATGTAGTGTAGCTTCTTGCTTGCGAGTACTTTGGATGAGTACTCAAGGTTGCTTTCTCCTTCTTTCCCTCTATCCCTTCTACCTGGTTGTCGCAACCAGATGTTGGATCCCAGGAGCCAGACGCCACCGTCGACGACGACTCCTACTACACCGGAAGTGCCTACTACTACGTGATGCCCGCTGACGACGACCAGGAGTAGTTAGGAGGATCCCAGGCAGGAGGCCTGCGCCTCTTTCGATCTGTATCCCAGTTTGTGCTAGCCATCTTATGGCAACTTGTTTAACTTATGTCTGTACTCAGATATTGTTGCTTCCGCTGACTCGTCTATGATCGAGCACTTGTATTCGAGCCCTCGAGGCCCCTGGCTTGTATTATGATGCTTGTATGACTTATTTATGTTTTAGAGTTGTGTTGTGATATCTTCCCGTGAGTCCCTGATCTTGATCGTACACGTTTGCGTGCATGATTAGTGTACGATTAAATCGGGGGCGTCACAATAAGTGTGAGTGCTATGGATGGCGTTCTCGCAGGGAGACGGGAGCGGATCCATAGTGGTGTATTGATATGGTGAATTTGTGGACTTGTGTGCGCCACCTCAAAAGAGTTACTCGCAGTCATGGTATAGGATAGCCACTGAGTCAAAGCTGGCTTGCTGCAGTCAAACTCCACCACCCCTTTGATACCGATGCATATGTAGCTAGTTCTGATGTAAGTCTTGCTGGGTACATTTGTACTCACGTTTGCTTAATTTATGTTTTTGCAGAGAGACTTCAGTCTCGCTAGTAGTTCCGCGTGGACTTCGACGTTTAGCTTGTTACCTCAGCTACGATCTTGTACCCTTGGGAGGGTCTTGTAGATAGTCAGGCTCCTCAGCCTTCTTCATTTTTAGTTGTCTGTACTCAGACAAGTTAAGCTTCCGCATGTGCTTTGACTTGTATGCTCTGAATGTTGGGTCATGAGACCCATGTTTGTAATATCTCGCTCCTCGGAGCCTAATGAATAAATACTTGAGTCGTAGAGTTATGTTGTGGTATGCCATGTTGTATTTACACATATCGAGCATATTGTGTGTATGATTGAAATGCTTGGTATGTGTGGGATCCGACAACCTAGTTGTTTATCCTTGGTAGCCTCTCTTATGGGGAAATGTAGTCTTGTGCTTCCATGAGCCATAGTAGTCCGCTACAGCCCGGTTCACCGGAGTCCTGCTAGCCCAGCACTACTGCTCCGGAGCACTTGACTGGCCGGCATGTGATTCACTTCGTTCCTGTGTCTGTCCCTTCGGGGAAATGTCACGCGGTGACATCCGGAGTCCTGCCTAGCCTGCTACAGCCCGGTTCACCGGAGTCCTGTTAGCCCAGTGCTACAGCCCGGATTCACACGCTGCTGACCGACATGCTCGATGTTGATTCATGTATGCCTGTCCCGTAAGTTAGTGCCACTTTGGGTTCACGACTAGTCATGTCGGCCCGGGTTCTCTGTCATATGGATGCTAGCGACACTATCATATACGTGAGCCAAAAGGCGCAAACGGTCCCGGGCCATGGTAAGGCGACACCCGTGGGAATACCGTGCGTGAGGCCGCAAAGTGATATGAGGTGTTACCGGCTAGATCGATGTGACTTGGAATCGGGGTCCTGACAGCTTTGGTATCATAGCCTGACTGCCTGTAGGATTACCAAGCCATACTGGTCGAAGTTTGAGTCTAGAAATGCTTTAGTTATATAAGGGAATTGATTGTGGAAGGAACGTAAGGCTCTTTTTATTCCTTTACCTTATGCCCTTCTGATCTGAGTCATCCTCTTCTTTTCTACGGGGTTAAGAACTAGGATTCTCTTCTATCTCTCAGGATGACGAGTTACTATGATAGAGGCTTATAGGATTGATGGATTAAGCCTCAGTTCATTTCCTACTACTTCCGTGTGTTCATAGTTGGTCTCGAAACCTTGATTTTGTGCTTCTGAGTGGTTATGCCACCATTTTGCAGGATGCCTCAAATCTTTTGAGCATTTACAGTCGTTATGCTGTCCGAGTCATCCCAAGTCTCTACATAGTCTGATGCAATTGCAAATCCTTTCTTTCCGTTCCCGATGTCCTTTTGGGCCAGATTAAGCACACTACACAGTCTGTGAGGTACTCCGTTGCCTCGGCGTATATGTTGGAGTTGTTATTATGACACTAGGGTATCTTAGAGTTCGTAAGCTAGCCATGTTTGGTGTTCCCAGTGTGATGATTCTGGCCACTTTTCTTGAAAGCATCCCGTGATGTTACTTAGTAGTAGGTATTTTACTCCTGGGTTTTGAACCCGAGATTCACCCTACTTACCTCATGTCGATAGTGTTTGATAGTTCCTTTAGGATATTAGTAACCTTTGCATTAGTCCTCGAGGTCCGTGGTAGTTCCTTCTTCCAAATACTACGAACCGCTTATGGCAGAAGTTCTTTGAACCAAAAGATCACAACCAGAGTGCTCTTGATGAGTTCTCCATTCTGCATTGTGAATCTTCCACTCCTACCCTTCTGCATGGGTTGTCCAGAAGAAATTTTGAGCTTTGCTCGACATACTAATCTATGCATCAACAACTCAGAAAATTATATGTTCCCTGAGTTGTTCCTCTTCAGTTGTATCCCGACCATCCTCTATCAGTTGATAGCAAAGAGTATGTGTGCATTTGTGTTCATCAATGCCCTTTTATTCTTGTGGTCCGTCAAGCCATTCTATTCCGGAATGACTAGGAGAAACAAACTCCAGTATCTCATCCATATCCAGGATTGGGTCAAAGTAGTTGTGTTCTGTTCTGCAGATCAAATGCCAATCCAGCTTTTGCTCTGTTCTATCCTGGAGTATTACCCCCTTTATGTCAGGATTGTCATGAGAATTGCACCATCTCTTATGCACTCTTGACGCAGTGATACTTCTCGCCATCATCATTCTCTCCTCGGTTCCGTGTTGTTGCAACCAGGATACCGACAAGTGAATTGTGATGTGTGAAATCCATACTCCTAGCTACCATGTTGCTTGGTAGTTAATGGACGATAATCCCATTGTTAGTGTGTTGGTTATTGAATCACCATCCTAGGACTGATCATGCTACCTAGTCCTTATTTCTGGTGCACTCCTCAATCAATGAGTGAGGATTATTCCATTCCTTGCTTATCTGATCATATTGTCTTGCTCTGAAAAGCAAGATTGTTCTCGAGCTTAGTAACATATCGGTGGTTCATGATTTTCCGGATATCTTCTCGGAAGTTTTACCTGGTTGTCACCTGACCGCTATGTTGAGTTCGTGATCAAGTTGGTTTCTTGTAAACCACCCCTTCTCCAAGAATCTGTGTTGGATACCCCTCAGCTAGTTGGTTAAGCTAAACAACAATTTGGAGAGTTGGAAGATAAAAGGCTTTGCCGAATTTGGTTCTTTCTAAAGGGATATCTTTGTGTTTGTGCGTGTGTTGAAGAAAGATGATATCTTCACCAATTGGTCCTCGTGATCAGTTGTTGGATCTATTGTCTTGTCAAAACTTTGACTGGAGTATGGGCTATCGTCAAGTCAAATCAGAACCAATGATGTTCGTAATGTTGTCTTACTCATGTTTGATCCCTCGAGCATACACCATTACATCCTTGGTCTGACCAATGTTAGCACCATGTTCACATGATGGTGGAAGTCCAGTGATATGGAAATTCTGATGAGTTGCTGTTGAGCCCATCAGCAGCATCTTGTCTCCTCCATGATTCAAGTTGAACATTGAGCTAGTGTTGGAACTTTTGCAATCATTGCCTTCGTGTTCCGCTCATGAGGTATATGTTTGGGTGAAAGAAGTGACTTTCTCTAAGTTCACGTGCATTAGGTGTAAGTTGCCTCCATGAATTTGATAAAGGATTGTTTTTTTTCCTTGGAATCATCCCAAATCAGTCATGCATATGTGCGAAGTATTCTATGGTTTGGTAGATTAATTACCTCCACTCCATATGTGTTCCTAGCACACTAAGCCACTGATTGACCTGTTCCAGCAAAAGGAGTTGTTGTGCTATCCTAGGTCATTCACAAGATTTCGATATCCTCAATGATGGTTCCCCACCAGAACTCGGTAGTGTTTTATTATAAGACTACTATGTGGTCATACTTGTCTAGGAGCTTGTTGTAGCAGAACCAGCTCATGTTTTCGAGCTTGCTATCGCAGTTCATTCCCCGAGAATCTCGCAACGTCATCTCGTCGATTTGTGTTGCAAAATTCATTTTTCTTTCTAGACTTGATGAGTCTGGAATATCCTGACACCAACCAGATCTGAATCTCAGGCAGACATGATGGTTGGAACATTCCCAAAATTTGCATTTTGTTCCCAGCTTGCATCCCATCGTGCCAATTTTCCATGGGATGCCCTTCTCAGCAGTTACTGTCCAGGATCATCTTCAACAGTGGTCCTGTCATGGGTCCCATCCATTTCCGGTGATAAGAAAAAGTCATCCATTGCGTTGTCTTCAACAAGGTAGTCCACATCATCCATTCTAGCCCGAGTGTGTCGTTCTTCCGAACTCCTTTTCACACGATCATTTGTGATTGCCTTAGGCTGGTATAAAGAATTTCAATGATCTTTGTATCAAAAGTAATTCTTTTTTCCACTTAAGGGAATACTTCTGCGAGTCACCTTCCATAAGATGTCTCGTTATGGTATCATGGCAACTCAACTCCTCGCTACATTGACAACTGTTCACCACCTTCTTAGGTGTGGAATTGTTGCCTATCTAGTGAACCTTTGTCATGTGTTTCACTCCATCCCTCTGGACGTATGCTTCGTGTCTCAGCTCGAGAGTTGTTTCAGCGTCTCGCTCCATGAGTTGATCTTGAGTTGTTCAATCTTCGATAAGATCGATCCCTCTAGAGTTTTCTCTTTCCTCTCATTGTCATGTTAGTTGGAGTTCTCGGGGCAAGACATCGAGACAATGATGGTGATCGAATCAATGCTCTAAAAGCAGTGCAAGTTGGATCGAGAAGCTTGTGTTAGCTTTGTGTTCCCTCTGTCTTCTTACCCCACGTCTTGAACCGAGACCGTTCGCCCGCCTTTTGGCTCATGTATATGATAGTGTCGCTAGCATCCATATGACAGAGAACCCGGACCGACATGAATAGTCGTGAACCCAAAGTGGCACTAACTTACGGGGACAGGCATACATGAATCAACATCGAGCATGTCGGTCAGCAGCGTGTGAATCCGGGCTGTAGCACTGGGCTAACAGGACTCCGGGAACCCGGGTTGTAGCAGGCTAGGCAGGACTCCAGATTTCACCGCGTGACATTTACCCGAAGGGACAGACACAGGAACAAAGTGAATCACATGCCGGCCAGTCAAGTGCTCCGGAGCAGTAGTGCTCGGCTAGCAGGACTCTGGTGAACCGGGCTGTAGCGGACTACTATGGCTCATGGAAGCACAAGACTGCATTTCCTCATAAGAGAGGCTACCAAGGATAGACAACTATGTTGTCGGATCCCACACATACCAAGCATTTCATTCATACACACAATATGCTCGATATGTGTAAATACAACATGGCATCACAACATAACTCTATGACTCAAGTACTTATTCATTAGGCTCCGAGGAGCGAGATATTACAAACATGGGTCTCATGACCCAACATTCAGAGCATACAAGCCAAAACACATGAGGAAGCTTAACTTGTCTGAATACAGACAACTAAAAATGAAGAAGGCTGAGGAGCCTGACTATCTACAAGACCCTCCCAAGGGTACAAGATCGTAGCTGAGGTAACAAGCTAAACGTCGAAGTCCACGCGGAACTAATAGCGAGACTGAAGTCTCTCTGCAAAAACATAAAATAAGCAAACGTGATTAGAAATGTACCCAGCAAGACTTACATCAGAACTAGCTACATATGCATCGGTATCAATAAAGGGGTGGTGGAGTTTGACTGCAGCAAGCCAGCTTTGACTCAGTGGCTATCCTATACCACGACTGCGAGTAACTCTTTTGAGGTGGCGCACACGAGTCCACAAATTCACCATATCAATACACCACTATGGATCCGCTCCCGTCTCCCTGCGAGAACGCCAACCATAGCACTCACACTTATCTTGCGCATTTTAGAGTATCCACTTTCACTTTTCTATGAACTATGCAAGGGGTCCAAGTTTCCATATCCGAGGAATCCGGCTATTCGAATAGATAATGATAACCCTGCAGGGGTGTACTTCTTCACACACGCTCTCGCCACATATCGCCCTGTACACGTCATGTACCTCGGCAACCTTCAAGCGGAAGCCGGGCGAGGGAGTCGTCCACGACCTGACTAACCAACAAGTCTCTAGTCCAGGTTTATCGCCTATTCGGGTTCCATCCGCAAGGAGATCCGGCTGGGGTGTCACTCACGGCCCCAAACGATGTGTGCAGGGTACCCAAGCCCACCATCCGGGTGCCACTTGGTACACCGTGCCACTGTTCCTAGTCTGTCCCAAGCCCACCTGTACCGGGTGCCACTTGGTAGACTACTAACACTACCTACAAACACCAGAAACTAGTTGCAACTCTTGGAAAGAGATCGAGTTGATTAATAAGCTGAGAAGGGCCGAGTTACCGGAGCCCAATGTGTGGTAGTAACTGTTCATGGATCACAAACACGGAACTCAGTTCCTGAGAACGGCTGCAATGAGACAACCCACCATGTACTCCTACATGGCCTCTCACCGCTACCTTTACCAAATCGTGTTCACACACTTAGCTCTCAACGGTAGGACATGTTCACCATGTTCCAATTCATTCCCGATGAATCAGACCTGACTCAACTCTAAGCAGTAGCAGGCATGACAACAAGCATGAATGAGTAGGCACATCAAGGCTCAAACAACTCCTACTCATGCTAGTGGGTTTCATCTATTTACTGTGGCAATGACAGGTCATGCAGAGGAAAGGGGTTCAACTACCGCAGAATGTAAAAGTTGAATCGCTGTTGTCCTAATGCAGTAAAAGAGAGCAGGAGCGAGAGAGTGGGATTGTATCGGAATGAACAAGGGGGTTTTGCTTGCCTGGCACTTCTGAAGATAATATAACTCTTCATCGGTGTCATCGATCACGTCATCGGAAACATCGTCTACTAAGAGGGAACAAACAACGACAACTGAGAAAGAACGCAATTAGCACATGACGATATGCAACAATATGATGCATGCTATGACATGGCAACATGAATGTGTTTTGGGCTAATGCAAGCTAGAACATATTGAAATGAGTCCATTTGAACCAAAGATTCAAATGCAAACCCATTTTATGAAGTCATATTAGTGCAATAACTTGTTTCACCTAAACAGCAAGGTTAAAGTGTTCTAACATGCATGAAACTGGTACAGATGGAAAAATTGGATTTTTCTGATAATTTTTCATATATAAATTATTTCATTTGGAGTTACGGTTGATTTTCTATGATTTTTAGAAGTTTTGGCTATTTCTGGAATTTCCTGATTTATTTAAAACCCAAAAGTCAATTACTGCATCACCACTGCGTCATGCCTGCGTCAGCAGGTCAGCAGCGCTGACCCAGGTCAACCTTGACCAGTGGGTCCCGCATGTCAGTGTAATAGTGGCAGCAGTAGAGGCTGACTAGTGGGGTCGGTCAACGCTGAGGTGGCAAGGTCAAACAGACTGGTGGGGCCACGGCCATTAGCTTAAATTAAATAGGGAATAACCTTGTTGTTAATTAACGGGTGGGGCCCGTCTATAAGTGGGTGAGGGGGGTAATTAAGGTGGGTAATTAGTGCCTAACGACGCGTTTAACCGACGGCTAAACGCCGGCGACCACAGGCCGCGGCGGAGGGGCTCGGGTTCGCTCCCCCGGCGCCCAAACGAGCAGCCGAGGGCAGCTACGGGGAGCTGGAGCTCACCCGCATCTAGCACGGCAAGTGGTGGCAGCAGGGACGGCCAGAGCTCGCCGAAGACGAGCTCGGGGCGGCGCCGACGTTCGGTTGCAGGTGAGGCGATGGCTACAGCGCTCGAGGGGAAAAACAGAGAGGGGGGAACGTAGGAGAGCTCACGGGGGGGCTAGCGGGGAAGACGACGAAGTCGGGGAAGCTTTGGACACGCCGAATCGGAGCCGGCGATCTTCGGTGCCCGTCGGTGAAGACGACAACGGTGGCGACGAAGGAGGGCCTCCGGGCATTGCGTATCTCGGTGGAGAGGGCAAGGCAGACGCGGCGGAGCTCCTAGGCTCAGCGGCAGGGCGAGGGGTGGTCGGTGTCCTTGGGTACGGTGAACGGCCGCGGTGTGCTCATGGCCGGCTCGGTCATGAGGAGGAATGAGAGGGAGAGAGACCCAGAGAAAGAGGGGGGTCCATGGCCGTCTCCATGGCGCTGGGAGAGAGCCTCAGGGGTGTGAGGCAGGCAAGGATGAGGTGGCAGCCTCAGCGCGCGCCATGCCCGTCTTCGCCTCTGCCTACTGGCAGAGGTTGAAGACGACTGGCACTAGCCAGGTGGGCTGGGCCGGCTGGAGGAGCTGGGCCACTACAGTACCAGGCCAGGTGGCTTTGCCAGGTAGGTTCCTCTCTTTTTATTATTTCCTATTTTCTATTATTCTGCAACTTTGTGGCTTTATTTAAAATATTGAAACAATCCCAAAATTCATGAAACTGCTCATGACCACTGTTGGGGATATATCCTACAGCAAACATTTCAGTTCATGAATATTTGGGCATTTGAAATATTCTATAGCATTTAAATGCCCAAATGCAAGTATTATATGATTTAATTAAGTGACCCTCTGTTGTCCTAGTAAAATGTGCACCATTTTTGTCAGGGGTTCTGGACCAAGGCAGAGATGATGAACATTTTAGAAGGGCATTTTGGGTTCAGTGAAAATGAATTTATTTGGACCCTAGTTGAATTTCATTTGCTGCTAGGGTTTATCAGCCCCCATTTCAAGGTTTCATAAAAATTTAGACATGATGCATGGAGGCTAATGCAAGACAGGCAAGGCCAGAACTGGGGCTGTGACAGCTCACCCCTACTAAACAAGAATCTCGTCCCGAGATTCAAGTGTAGGGTAAGATGAAAGGGGGGGCGCAAACTAGCACAATCTTCACGATCCAACTGGCCTCATCGAAGATATTGATTCATTGCTCTAGACTGATCTTGACGTCTTTGCTTTCGAGATCTTCATCCAACACGATGACGACAGAAGAAACTCTACAGGAATCGATCTCCTCGAAGGTCGAGCGCTCAGAATCAACTCATGGAGTGAGACGTAAGAACACCTCTTGAGTTGATACATAAAACACACACCAGGAGCAATGGAAGAAGTAGATGACAAGGTTCAATTGGGTACGCAAAACTCTATGCTGAGGAAGATGTTGCATGGCTTCAAGATAGCGATGAAAATATTGCCATGATTCCATAACGGGACACCTTGGGGGAGGTGACTCGTAGAATTATTACCTTAAGTGGCAAAAAGAATCACTTTTGATCCATAGATCATTGAAACTCTTTATTCCAGCCTGAGGTAATCATAATCGATCGTGTGAAGGAGCTCGAAGAAATGGCATACTCGAACTAGAATGAATGATGTGGACTACCTGGTTGAAGACAATGCAATGGACGATTTTGCTTGCGCATTTCCATATTCATCAAGGTTCTACCAACATCTGTATCGAGGATCCCGGCAACACATCTTACTACCTTGACGAATAGAGATGGACAATGCAGATGCATAGAAAGACAACCCTTTCTCAGATTTCACCTTAGCGAGGCCAAGGAAACGAAATCTGGATGATCGACCGAGAGACATTTAGCACTCCGCTTCTAATGTTCTCCTTGATGTACTAGTTACTACCGTCATGCTTAAAGCATCAACATAGCCATCAAGTAGTGGTGGGACTTCGGAATACAAAGGATCCATAAAGAACAACTTCTGGAGTAAAACCTATGAAATCCTTATGGGGAGGTGGCCACTTCCCCAATCAAGATACTACAATAATAGGTCTTCTGGCTGGGTGTGTTGGCCATGACATCCACTTTACCGGTTATAGAGAGACCAATTTTATAGTTCTTGGAAAACGTTCCAACCATCACATCTGCCTGAGATTCAGATCTGGTTGGTGTCAGGATATTCCAGACTCATCAAGTCTAGAGAGAAAAATGAAAGTTTGCAACACAAGTCGACGAGATGACGTTGCAGGATTCTCGGGAAATGGACTACGGTGGTAAGCTCCAAAACATGAGCTGGTTCTGCTACAAACATGTGAACACGCTGTCCCAGACAAGCATGACCACGTAGTAGTCTTACAATGAAACACTACCGAGTTCAGGTGGGGAACCATCATTGCGGATAACGAAGTCCTTAATTAAGCCCGGGTTAGCTCTTAAAAAGGAACTTCTTCTCCTTGAACAAATCAATCAGTGGCTTGGTGTGCTAGGAACACATATGGAGTGGAGGTAATTAATCTACCAAACCATTGAATACTTCGCACGTATGCATGACTGATTTGGGATGATTCCAAGGGAAACAAAACAATCCTTTCTCAAATTCATGGCGGCAACTTACACCTAATGAACGTGAACTTAGAGAAAGTCACTTCTTTCATCCGGACATATGCTTCATGAACGGATCACAAAAGCATTGCTCACAAATTTCCAACACTAGCTGGATGTTCAACAAATCATGGAGAAGATAAGGATGTTGTCGATGGGCTCAACAACAATTCATCCAGATTGCCATATAGATGGAGTTCCGTAATTAGGTGAACACGGTGATAGCATTGGTCAGACCAAAGGATGTAATGGTGTATGTCCGAGGGATCAAACACGAGTAAGACAACATTATGAACATCGTTGGTTCTGATTTGATTTGAGGATAGCCCACACTCAAATCAAAGTTTGGACAAGACAATAGATCCAACAACTGATCACGAGGACCAATTGATGAAGATATCATCCTTCTTCGACACACACACACAAAGCTATCCCTTAACATGAACTAGGTCAGACAAGCTCTTATCTTCTAACTCTCCAAGTTGTTGTTTAGCTTAACCAACTACCTCAGGGGTATCCATCATAGGTTCTTGGAGAAAAGGCGTGGCTACAAGAAACCAACTTGATCACGAACTCAACATAGCGGTCAGGTGACAACCTGGTAACACTTCCGAGAAGATATTCGGAAAATCACAGACCACCGATATGTTACTAAGCTCGAGAACAATCTTGCTTTTCAGGGCAAGATGATATGGTCAAATAAGCAAGGGATTCAATCCTAGCTCAAGATCGAAGGGTACACCAGGAAAATGGTCTAGGTAGCACAATCTTAGAATGGTAGTTCAATAACCAACACGCTAAAAATGAGAATATTGTCCATTTACTACCAAGCAACGAGTTGCTCGGAGTATTGATTTCACACATCACGATTCACTTGTCGGCATTCCGGTTACAACAACATGGGACCGAGAAATGAATAATGATGGAGAGAAGTATCACTGCGTCAAGAGTTCATAGGAGGCGGTGCAATTCTCATGACATTTCTGACATAAAGATGGTAACATTCCAAGGTAGAACAGATCAAAAGCTGGATTGGCATTTTGATCTGTGAAATACAACTACTTTGACCCAATCCTGGATATGGATGAGGTACTTGAGTTTGTTTCTCCTAGTCATTCTGAAATAGAACGGCTCGACGGACCACAAGAATAATAGGCACCGATGAACAAATGCTCACATACTCTTGACTATCAATTGATAGATGAAAGGTCGGAATATAACTGAAGGGGGACAACTCAAAGGAACATATAACTTTCTGAGTTGTGGATGCATAGATTAGTATGTCAAACGAGTTCAACATATTTCTTCCAGATAACCCATGCAGAAAGGTAGAGCTGGCAGAATCACAATTATGAATGGAGAACTCCTCAGGAGTACTCTAATGGTAATCTTTTGGTTCAAAGAACTTCTGCCTTAATGGTTCATGGTATTTGGAAGAAGGAAATACCATGGACCTCGAAGACTATCGCAAAGGTTACTTATATCCTAAAGGAACGAGTAGACACTATCAACATGAAGTAGGGGAATCTCGGGTTCAAAACCCAGGAGTATAATACCTACTAACTAAATAACATCACAAGATGCTTTCAAGAATGATGGCCAGAATCATCACACTGGGGATACGAAAGCATTGCTAAATTCTCGAGGACACCTAGGGTCATAATACTAACTCCAACATACATGTCAAGGCAACGGAGTACCTCAACAGACCGATTAGCGTGATTAATCTGGCCCAAATGGTCATCAGGAACATGGAGGAATGATTGCAAGTGCATCAGACTATCTAAAAACCTGGGATGACTCGGACAGCATAACGGCTGTAAATGCTCAAAATGATTTGAGACATCCTGTAAAATGGTGGCATAACCACTCAACATCACAAAATCAAGGTTCTGAGACCAACTATGAACATATGGAAGTAGTAGGAACTGAACTGAGGCTTGAACTCAACAATCCTAGGCAACTACGGTTTAGTAACACGTCATCCTGAGAGATAGAAGAGAATCCTAGTTCTTAACCCCGTAGAAAAGAAGAGGATGACTCAGATCAGAAGGGCATAAGGTAAAGGAATAAAAAGAGCCTTACGTTCCCTTCCACAATCAATTCCCTTATATAACTAAAGCATTTCTAGACTAAACTTCGACCAGTATGGCTTGGTAATCCTACAGGCAGTCAGGCTATGATACCAAAGCTGTCAGGACCCCGATTCCAAGTCACGTCGATCTAGCCGGTAACACCTCATATCACTTTGCGGCCTCACGCACGGTATTCCCACGGGTGTCGCCTTACCATGGCCTGGTACCGTTCGCGCCTTTTGGCTCACGTATATGATAGTGTCGCTAGCATCCATATGATAGAGAACCCGGACCGACATGACTAGTCGTGAACCCAAAGCGGCACTAACTTACGAGGACAGGCATACATGAATCAACATCGAGCATGTCGGTCAGTAGCGTGTGAATCCGGGCTGTAGCACTGGGCTAACAGGACTCCGGGAACCCGGGCTGTAGCAGGCTAGGAAGGACTCCGGATGTCACCGCGTGACATTTCCTCGAAGGGACAGACACAGGAACGAAGTGAATCACATGCCGGCCAGTCAAGTGCTCCGGAGAAGTAGTGCTCAGCTAGCAGGACTCCGGTGAACCGGGCTGTAGCGGACTACTATGGCTCATGGAAGCACAAGACTACATTTCCCCATAAGAGAGGCTACCAAGGATAAACAACTAGGTTGTCGGATCCCACACATCCAAGCATTTCAATCATACACACAATATGCTCGATATGTGTGAATACAACATGGCATCACAACATAACTCTACGACTCAAGTATTTATTCATTAGGCTCTGAGGAGCGAGATATTAGAAACATGGGTCTCATGACCCAACATTCAGAGCATACAAGCCAAAACACATGCGGAAGCTTAACTTTTCTGAGTACAGACAAGTAAAAATGAAGAAGGCTGAGGAGCCTGACTATCTACAAGACCCTCCCAAGGGTACAAGATCGTAGCTGAGGTAACAAGCTAAACGTCGAAGTCCACGCGGAACTAATAGCGAGACTGAAGTCTCTCTGCAAAAACATAAAATAAGCAAACGTGAGTACAAATGTACCCAGCAAGACTTACATCAGAACTAGCTACATATGCATCGGTATCAATAAAGGGGTGGTGGAGTTTGACTGCAGCAAGCCAGCTTTGACTCAGTGGCTATCCTATACCATGACTGCGAGTAACTCTTTTGAGGTGGCGCACACAAGTCCACAAATTCACCATATCAATACACCACTATGGATCCGCTCCCGTCTCCCTGCGAGAACGCCATCCATAGCACTCACACTTATGTGACGCCCCCGCTTTAATCATACACTAATCATGCACGCAAACGTGTACGATCAAGATCAGGGACTCACGGGAAGATATCACAACACAACTCTAAAACATAAATAAGTCATACAAGCATCATAATACAAGCCAGGGGCCTCGAGGGCTCGAATACAAGTGCTCGATCATAGACGAGTCAGCGGAAGCAACAATATCTGAGTACAGACATAAGTTAAACAAGTTGCCATAAGATGGCTAGCACAAACTGGGATACAGATCGAAAGAGGCGCAGGCCTCCTGCCTGGGATCCTCCTAACTACTCCTGGTCGTCGTCAGCGGGCATCACGTAGTAGTAGGCACCTCCGGTGTAGTAGGAGTCGTCGTCGACGGTGGCGTCTGGCTCCTGGGCTCCAACATCTGGTTGCGACAACCAGGTAGAAGGGATAGAGGGAAAGAAGGAGAAAGCAACCGTGAGTACTCATCCAAAGTACTCGCAAGCAAGAAGCTACACTACATATGCATGGGTAAATGTGTAAAGGGCCATATCGGTGGACTGAACTGCAGAAAGCCAGAATAAGAGGGGGATAGCTAATCCTTTCGAAGACTACGCTTCTGGCAGCCTCCGTCTTGCAGCATGTAGAAGGGAGTAGACTGAAGTCCTCCAAGTAGCATCGCATAGCAATAATCCTACCCGGCGATCCCCTCCTCGTATCCCTGAGAGAGAGCGACCACCGGTTGTATCTGGCACTTGGAAGGGTGTGTTTTATTAAGTATCCGGTTCTAGTTGTCATAAGGTCAAGGTACAACTCCAAGTCGTCCTGTTACCGAAGATCACGGCTATTCGAATAGATTAACTTCCCTGCAGGGGTGCACCACATAACCCAACACGCTCGATCCCATTTGGCCGGACACACTTTCCTGGGTCATGCCCGGCCTCGGAAGATCAACACGTCGCAGCCCCACCTAGGCACAACAGAGAGGTCAGCACGCCGGTCTAAACCTAAGCGCCCAGGGGTCTGGGCCCATCGCCCTTAGCACACCTGCACGTTGCGTGGGCGGCCGGAAGCAGACCTAGCCTAGTGGCGTTCCAGTCCAATCCAGCGCGCGCCGCTCCGTCGCTGACGTCAAGAAGGCTTCGGCTGATACCACGACGCCGGGATACCCATAACTACTCCCGCGTAGATGGTTAGTGCGTATAGACCAAATGGCCAAACTCAGATCAAATACCCAGATCTCGTTAAGCGTGTTAAGTATCCGCGAACGCCGACCAGGGCCAGGCCCACCTCTCTCCTAGGTGGTCGGAACCTGCCCTGTCGCTCCGCCTCAAACGATCCACTCGCGGGTGCTCCTCAAGCCGACCCGTCTTTAGTCACCACATGTATCATGTATAGTATAAGTATACCCGTGATCACTCCCGAGTGATCACGGCCCGATAGTATAGCATGGCAGACGGACAAGAATGTAGGGCCACTGATGAAAACTAGCATCCTATACTAAGCATTAGGATTGCAGGTAAAGGTAACAACAGTAGTAGCAAGGACAGGCTATGCATCAGTATAGGATTAACGGGGAAAGCAGTAACATGCTACACTACTCTAATGCAAGCAGTATAGAGAAGAGTAGGCGATATCTGGTGATCAAAGGGGGGGCTTGCCTGGTTGCTCTGGCAAGAGAGAGGGGTCGTCAACAGCGTAGTCGGTCGGGCCAGCAGCGGCGTCGGTCTCGGTGTCTAGCGAGAGAAGAGGGGGAAGAAACAATGAATATAATGCAAACAGATGCATAACGATGCATGACATGACAAAGCGTGATGCTAGGTGTGCCCTAACACGGTACGAGGTGGTACCGGTGAAGGGGGGAACATCCGGGAAATTATCCCCGGTGTTTCGCGTTTTCGGAGGAACCGAGAGGGGGAAAGTTGCGTGTTCGCTATGCTAGGGATGCGTGGCGGACGAACGGGCTGCGTATCCGGATTCGTCTCGTCGTTCTGAGCAACTTTCATGTACAAAGTTTTTCCATCCGAGCTACGGTTTATTTTATATTAATTTTAAAAGATTTAAATCATTTTTAGGATTTATTTAATTATTTAATCAACATTATCCAGAATAGTGTCTGCTGACGTCAGTCAGCATGACGTCAGCAGTCAACTGACGTGTGGGTCCCGATCGTCATACTCTGTTTTAATTAACTAACAGTTAATTAGGTTAATTAGTGATTAGGTTAATCTAATTATAATTAATTAACTTAATCAATTCCTTAATTAATTAATTAATTAATTTTATTTTTTTATTATTGTTATTTTAAAATTCTTTTCTTCTCTTTTTTTTAATTAAAACGTTCTGGGGCCGGGCCCCACATGTCAGTGGCCCAAGGGGCCACAGCGATTCGGGCGCGCGGGTTACGGGCGCAGGCACCCAGCCCGATTGGCAAATGCCCAGATGGGCAGGGGGCGCCGGCCACGGGCACGGCAAGCCCGGCCGCCTGGGACGACAGCGGCAGCGGCGAGGGTGGCCGGAATGGGGCGGCGCCGGCGATGCTGGGCAGCGGGGGGGTGCGGCAGAGGTAGCAGCTGCCGCACAGTGGCGGGCGATGCGAAGGCAGGCGGGCACGACGGCCGCTGCGGTCGTGCGCGCACGGGGAGGAGGAAAGTGGGGGCGCGTGCGGGCTTGAGGGCACGCCGGCGCGGCAACGCAGCGGGGGGAGAGGCGGGAGGCGGGGCACGGCGTGCTGCGGTGGTCGAAGCTGACGGGCACGGCGGAGCGTGCGTGCAAAGGCCGCAGCCAGGGGGTGCGCCCCGGCGCGGGCGAGCGAGAGGGGAGGCACGGGGCTGTGCGGGGGCGCGTGCGGGAGCAGAGCTCCAGGCGGGGGGGGGGGGGCGGAGCCATGGGGCTCGTCCGACCTGAGACGAGGCGGGCGCGAGCGTGCGGCGGAGAGGGGAGAGGAGGCCGAGGGCCTCACCGGGGTGCGTAGGGTCTGGGGAGCGGGGGTTGAGGAGGAAGACGGCGACGACGCCGTAGAGGAGCAGTCCGGTGATGGGGGTCCGGCGACGGGGAGGTCGAGGCGGCGGCCGTCCGGCGATGCGGATCCGGCGAGGTGGGAGTCGGGGACGGTCCCGAGGCGACGAGGGGGGGGGGTTCGGGCGTCCTGCGCGGCCGGTCGGGGAGGAGGGGAGGAGGACGAGCGCCGGTGGGGTGGGGCGCCGGCGTCGGGGGCGACGGGATCGGGCGGATCCCGATCCAGATCGGCGGGGGAGGGAGGAGAAGGGGATCGGGGGGGAATGGGGGTCGGCTAGGGTTTCCGCCGACCGGGGGGGTTATGGGAGTGAGGGGGTGGGCCGGGCCAGGGGCTGGCCGGCTGGGCCAGGTGGGCTTGGCCCAGTTTGGCCAGGGGGGGGTTTCCTCTCCTTTGTTTTATTTTTCTTTTCTTAATTTATTTTCTCTTCTGTTTTATTTCATTTTAAAATATTCAGACACTTTATAAAAATGTGTGCACCCCACCATAATTAACCTTGTAATATTTGACAACCCCCGAACATTTTAGTTTGATTATTTTTTGAAAACTTTTATTACCATCATAATTTTGAATTGAATTTCGAAACCGTTTTGATTTAACCCGAGATTAAGTACAGTGACAGAGGTGACGTGGCATCATTAGTGAGGATTACTGTAGCTTAATTACCCGGGCGTCACAATTCTCCTCCACTACAAGAAATCTCGTCCCGAGATTTAGGAGGTAGAAGGAAACAGTGCGGGGGATTCATCACGAAGACGATCCTTGCGTTCCCAGGTGGCTTCGTCTTCAGAGTGATTCGACCACTGGACCTTGAGGAACTTGATCGCCTTCTGCCGTGTGCGGCGTTCAGCTTGGTCGAGAATGCGGACCGGATGCTCTTTATAGGAGAGGTCCTGTTGCAATTCGAGCACTTCATGGTCCACTGCTCGGATTGGGTCCTTGAAGCAGCGTCGGAGTTGTGACACGTGGAACACATCGTGAACCTGAGAAAGGTTCGGTGGAAGCTCCAGTTGATATGCCACCTTTCCACGCCTTTCGAGAATAGGGAAGGGACCGATATAGCGAGGAGCTAGTTTGCCCTTGATCCCGAAGCGGTGAGCACCCTTCATTGGTGTAACTCGAAGATAAGCCTTTTCGCCAGGTTGATAGACCATGTCTTGGTGATGACGGTCATACTGACTTTTCTGACGTGACTGAGCAGTCTTGAGATTCTCGCGAATAATGCGAACTTGTTCTTCGGCCTGCTGGATAAGATCCAGACCGAAGAGTGGACGTTCCCCAGTTTCTGACCAGTTCAGAGGGGTTCGACACTTTCGTCCATATAGCACTTCGAAGGGGGACATCTTCAGACTAGCTTGATAGCTATTATTATAAGAGAACTCGGCATATGGAAGAGATTCCTCCCATTTCTTGCCGAATGAGATTACACAAGCTCGAAGCATGTCTTCGAGAACTTGGTTGACACGTTCAACTGTTCCTTGCGACTGAGGATGGAACGCAGTACTGAACGACAGATGAGTCCCCATAGCTTCTTGGAAACTCGCCCAAAACCTTGAAGTGAATAAGCTGCCACGGTCTGAACTGATAACCAGTGGAATACCGTGAAGTGAAACAATTCTGGACATGTAGAGAGTAGCAAGCTGACTAGCAGTGATTGTCTCTTTGACCGCCAGAAAATGTGCAACTTTAGAAAGCCGGTCAATGACGACAAGAATAGCATCATTACCTTTCTGCGATTTGGGAAATCCAGTGACGAAGTCCATTTCAACATGGTCCCATTTCCATTCAGGAATAGAGATAGGTTGCAGAGTTCCAGCAGGCCTTTGATGCTCTGCTTTGATTCGGCGACAAACGTCACTCAGCAACATAACGAGCAATGTCCTGCTTCATATTAGACCACCAGAATCTTTGACGAATATCCTGGTACATCTTTGTACTACCAGGATGGATGGACAGAGGCGTATCATGGCTTCTTGCATAACCCTTTTAGTCTTATCCAGGTTTTTCTTCGAACATGGTACCACTAAGCGGCCTTTGAAATACAAGGCGCCATCGTCGGCGATCGTGAAGAATGAGGGCTTTCCCCTTTTGAGGTCGCGCTTAATCTTGAGGACTTCATCGTCACATTTCTGTATCCATTTGATGGTGTCCACAAGATCTGGTTTCGCAACCAGGGTATTGAGAGAACCCTTGGAACAACATGGAGGTTCTGTTTGGGGACCTTCGGGAGGGGGAGCGAGTGATCCGGAGGAACAATATGGAGGTTCAGCTTCTAAATTCTTCGGTAAGCGAGGGCTGAACTTTATGAACCTGGAGGTGTTGCAGTAAGACTTGCGGCTCAAGGCATCAGCCATCACATTAGCCTTGCCGGGGGTATATGATATATCCACGTCAAAGTCTGCAACAGTCTCCATCCATCTTTGCTGGCGTAGGTTCAAATCTGGCTGAGTAAACAGATACTTCAGACTTTGATGGTCGGTGAAGATCTCGCAACGATTACCGAGAAGGTAATGTCGCCACTGCTTCAGTGCATGAATGACAGCAGCAAGCTCGAGGTCGTGAACCGGGTAGTTTTCTTCGTGAGGGCGCAATTGACGAGAGGCATAAGCAATCACTCTGCGCTCCTGCATTAGGACACAGCCTAATCCTTGGCGGGAAGCGTCGCAGTAAATGACGAAGTCCTTCTTAGTATCAGGTGGTGCAAGCACGGGGGCAGAAGTCAACTTGTCTTTGAGCGCCTGGAAACTTTCCTGACACTTGTCTGTCCAGTCGAACTTGACACCCTTATGCAACAAATTAGTCAGAGGCCTGGCAATCTTGGAGAAGTTCTCGACGAATCGACGGCAATAGCTGGCGAGACCGAGAAAACTTCGGACTTGCTTCACATTCTTCGGAGGAGTCCAATCGAGAATAGCCTGAACTCGTTCAGGGTTGACGGCAATACCAATCCTTGGAGATGACATGCCCAAGATAGGTTACTTCGGGGAGCCAGAATTCACACTTGGAATACTTAGCATACAGTTGATGTTCTCGAAGCTTCTCTAGCACAAGACGCAGATGTCCAGCATGTTCTTCCTCGTTCTTGGAAAATACAAGGATATCGTCCAGATAAACCACGACGAACTTGTCGAGGTAATCCATGAATATATAATTCATCAGACGAGAGAAGGTGGCGGGAGCATTCGTTAAGCCGAATGACATGACGGTGTACTCATATGACCCATACCGAGTCACGAAGGCGGTTTTTGGGATGTCCTCTTCACGAACACGGATCTGGTGGTAACCCAACCTCAAGTCGAGTTTGGAGAACACTGATGACCAGCCAGTTGATCATAAAGATCATTGATCCGAGGAAGAGGGTATTTATTCTGAATGGTAGCTTGGTTTATAGGACGGTAGTCTTGGACTAATCGGTTTGTCCCATCCTTCTTCTTAACAAAGAGAGAAGGTGCTCCCCAAGGAGAGCAACTTGGGCGAATGAAACCTTTGACAAGAGATTTGTCGATTTCCTCCTTAAGCTCAATGAGTCATGCGGCGGCATCTTGTAGGGTCGTTTAGCTATAGGGGTAGTGCCGGGTTTCAAGTCGATGATGAATTCGACAGCTCTAGCAGGGGGAATCCCTGGAAGTTCTTCTGGGAATACATCTTGGAATTCACGAACGACGGGAACGTTTTCAATGCCCTCGAGTGGTGCAGCGTTCAACGCATTCAAGGCATAAAGCCGTGCCTCGGCGTTTTGAACTAGATGAGCTTGAGCTATTATTTCATCAGAAGGGTGTAGCAAATGGACGACCTTAGTGGCGCAAACTATAGAAGCAGTATGCGCTTTTAACCAATTCATTCCCAGAATGAGATCAATGCTACAGGACTTCAGTACGATGGGAGAGACAAGGAATTCCAGTCCTTCGATTTCTACAGGGACGTCGTTGCAAATCATGGAGGTTCGACATGCCCGCAGGGGTGTGTACTAATAGTGAAGCATCCATGTCCTCACATTTAATGTCGTGCAAGCATGCAAAACCTTCTGACATGAATGAATGCGATGCACCTGTATCAAATAAAACGGATGCTGGTACTGAATTTACGAGGAGGGTACCCATCACAGTAGCAGGCTGGTCTTGAGCTTCGCTCAGATCAACGTGGTTGGCATGAACACGACCATAAGACTTGGCATTGTTGTTGCGGGCTGGTTGCTTCCACGGCCAGTTGCTGGAAAGGGCCAGTTGTATTCGGGTTCTGTTGCTATCCCCTAGCACGATGCCCTGTGTCCACACCTGAAGCACAACCCATTATTGGGAGTGGGAACAGGAGCTTGTGGTGGTGGAGCTTGGGAGTCTTGGCCGCCTAGTCGGAGGAGTAGGCAGACGAGGTGCAGCATAGGTCTGCCTTGGGGTAGGTGCATCCGGCTGGTACAAGCTATTGGGAATCCATATCTTGCGCTTCTGCGAGGACGGGCCCGAAGATGAGCCCGTGTCACGGTTGCGCCTGTGAGAGCTCTGGTATTCCTGCAGACCAGTTTCGACATTGATGGCTTTGTTCACCAGAGTGGCGAAATCAGCAAAATCATGCACTAGAAGTGCGAGCTTGATGTCAGCTTGAAGGCCATCCCGGAACTTCTCCTGTCTGCGTGCATCAGTTGCAATGTCCTCTTCAGCATAGCGGGACAAGTCCAGAAACTCCCGCTGATAAGCTTCCACAGTTTTGTTGCCTTGGGTGAGGTTGCGGAACTCACGCTTCTTCCGGTCCATAACTCCCTGAGGAATGAAGCGAGCACGGAAGGCAGCTTGGAAGTCTGGCCAGGTGATGATTGTTCCAGCTGGCAGAGTACGCCTGTGGCTGTCCCACCATTGAGCTGCGGGTCCCTTCAGGAAGAAGGAAGCAAAGGTGACATAGCTGGCAGGGGCTACATCAGCAGACTCCATCTCATAGGTGATGTCACGGAGCCAGTCATCAGCATCCAGAGGCTGAGTTGAGCTGCGGTACACAGTTGGGTTCAGGCGCATGAAATCCTGCAGAGTTACTGGGGTTGGCTGCTGGTTCATATTGGGGCGAGGAAACTGAGCCATCATATTCTCCATGAACTGGCGATTCATCTCAAGCTGTTGGATCATACCAGCCATGTACTCAGGCGGTGGTGGGGCGTTGCCACCACGACCACGACCACCTGGTCTAACCATCCTGCTAATATTTAACAGGGGTAGTTCAGCATTGAGGAATTGTAAAAACAAGAATCATTCATGATGAAACATGCACAACGAAAGCAGCACGATAGATACCTACATAGTAGTCGGCATATCTTACAAAAGAGATCATGCATAGAGTTCGTCACACAGTGTTCAGTACAAAGGCTAAGACATCATAGGCGGCACACAGGCTCGCGGCGAATGCATCTAACCCTAATAAGCAAGTCTACGTCAGTCCCATGCGGTACTGCGGAGGTAGGTGTAGCCCGACAGCTGGTAATGACGCGAAGGGAAGACCTCCACGCGAGTAGCCTGGGGTCCGCGGATACTCTGGTGCGGAACCCGATGCACAGGTGGCAGGAGAGGACCAAGTGCAGGAGAGTAGCCTCCCACATCTGGCCAGCCGGCGCCCTAGGGCATCACGGTCCTGGCAGGGTAGATCGCAGAACGCGACAGATCACCAGAGCGGACAGAGGGGTGCAACAGCGTCAGCGCACTATACAGGTGCTGACGGGTGGTGTACAACTCGTGGCGAAGAGCTCGGTTAGCTCTATCCAGCCCATCAGCATGCAGAACCAGGTTCTGATGGTAGAATGGCTCTCGGGTGACAGTGGAGTAGGCAGCAGTGTAGTATCCCTCCGCACCAACATCGGATGCGATAGCAATGTGCCTGAAGGGGGAGGTGTCCAACTCCTGTGATCTCCACGGAGACGTGTCAGAGCAGCATAAGCAGCATCGTGGACCGCCATATCGATAGTCACTCCAACACCATGAGCAGTGTGCAACACGGTAGTGGAGTCATACTCTCCGAGAGTAGAGGTGGACGATGGCACGGTACTGCTCCTGGTTGAAGTCCTGATACTCCTCATAGACGGTGTACTCAGGGTGCCTGCGATAACCCAGATATGTCATCATCTCAGCCAACACAGCAGGTGATCCTGAGGCACCAATGGCCATCGTGTGGCGCACGACCTGCCTCGTGGGTTCCATCTGAAAACAAAGTTGTTTTCACAGGAGTCAAATGACAATGTGGATAATGTTCAAGTACTACTCTAAAGAATAACTAGGGCTTATCCAACTTTGGGGTGAACGTCGTAACAGGATTCTAGTGTCAGAGTTAGTAAATTCGTTTAACCCGAGTGGAAGAGAGTTCAGAGTCCCAGAGTAAAGGTCGAGGAGTAAAAGATCCTAGTACCACCCGATGGCGACGTGGGCCCGTAAGGCACACAGCCAAGTTAGTAAAAGTTTTTGCAATGTCTAGACTCGACTTCGGCCACGGAGTGTGGAAGGAGGGTTCCTACAGGCAGTCGGATCTGATACCAACTTGTGACGCCCCCGCTTTAATCATACACTAATCATGCACGCAAACGTGTACGATCAAGATCAGGGACTCACGGGAAGATATCACAACACAACTCTATAAATAAAATAAGTCATACAAGCATCATATTACAAGCCAGGGTCCTCGAGGGCTCGAATACAAGAGCTCGATCATAGACGAGTCAGCGGAAGCAACAATATCTGAGTACAGACATAAGTTAAACAAGTTGCCATAAGATGGCTAGCACAAACTGGGATACAGATCGAAAGAGGCGCAGGCCTCCTGCCTGGGATCCTCCTAACTACTCCTGGTCGTCGTCAGCGGGCATCACGTAGTAGTAGGCACTTCCGGTGTAGTAGGAGTCGTCGTCGACGGTGGCGTCTGGCTCCTGGGATCCAACATCTGGTTGCGACAACCAGGTAGAAGGGATAGAGGGAAAGAAGGAGAAAGCAACCGTGAGTACTCATCCAAAGTACTCGCAAGCAAGAAGCTACACTACATATGCATGGGTAAATGTGTAAAGGGCCATATCGGTGGACTGAACTGCAGAAAGCCAGAATAAGAGGGGGATAGCTAATCCTTTCGAAAACTACGCTTCTGGCAGCCTCCGTCTTGCAGCATGTAGAAGGGAGTAGACTGCAATCCTCCAAGTATCATCGCATAGCAATAATCCTACCCGGCGATCCCCTCCTCGTATCCCTGAGAGAGAGCGACCACCGGTTGTATCTGGCACTTGGAAGGGTGTGTTTTATTAAGTATCCGGTTCTAGTTGTCATAAGGTCAAGGTACAACTCCAAACGTCCTGTTACCGAAGATCACGGCTATTCGAATAGATTAACTTCCCTGCAGGGGTGCACCACATACCCCAACACGCTCGATCCCATTTGGCCGGACACACTTTCCTGGGTCATGCCCGGCCTCGGAAGATCAACACGTCGCAGCCCCACCTAGACCAACAGAGAGGTCAGCACGCCGGTCTAAACCTAAGCGCCCAGGGGTCTGGGCCCATCGCCCTTAGCACACCTGCACGTTGCGTGGGCGGCCGGAAGCAGACCTAGCCTAGTGGCGTTCCAGTCCAATCCAGCGCGCGCCGCTCCGTCGCTGACGTCAAGAAGGCTTCGGCTGATACCACGACGCCGGGATACCCATAACTACTCCCGCGTAGATGGTTAGTGCGTATAGACCAAATGGCCAGACTCAGATCAAATACCCAGATCTCGTTAAGCGTGTTAAGTATCCGCGAACGTCGACCAGGGCCAGGCCCACCTCTCTCCTAGGTGGTCGGAACCTGCCCTGTCGCTCCGCCTCAAAGATCCACTCGCGGGTGCTCCTCAAGCCGACCCGTCTTTAGTCACCACATGTATCATGTATAAAGTATATAGTATATACCCGTGATCAACTCCCGAGTGATCACGGCCCGATAGTATAGCATGGCAGACGGACAAGGATGTAGGGCCACTGATGATAAACTAGCATCCTATACTAAGCATTAGGATTGCAGGTAAAGGTAACAACAGTAGTAGCAAGGACAGGCTATGCATCAGTATAGGATTAACGGGAAGCAGTAACATGCTACACTACTCTAATGCAAACAGTATAGAGAAGAGTAGGCGATATCTGGTGATCAAAGGGGGGGCTTGCCTGGTTGCTCTGGCAAGAGAGAGGAGTCGTCAACAGGGTAGTCGGTCTGGGCCCCAGCAGCGACGTCGGTCTCGTGGTCTACCGAAGAGAAGAGGGGGAAGAAATAATGAATATAATGCAAACAGATGCATAACGATGCATGACATGGCCAAGCGCGATGCTAGGTGTGCCCTAACACGGTACGAGGTGGTATCGGTGAAGGGGGGGAACATCCGGGAAATTATCCCCGGTGTTTCGCGTTTTCAGGCGGAGGAGCCGGAGGGGAGAAAGTTGCGTGTTCGCTATGCTAGGTATGCATGGCGGACGAACGGGCTGCGTATCCGGAATCGTCTTGTCGCTCTGAGCAACTTTCATGTACAAAGTTTTTCCATCCGAGCTACGGATTATTTTATATTATTTTAAAAGATTTAAATCATTTTTAGGATTTATTTATTTAATTTAATCAACATTATCCAGAATAGTGTCTGCTGACGTCATCATGACGTCAGCATGACGTCAGCAGTCAACTGACGTGTGGGTCCCGATCGTCATACTCTGTTTTAATTAACTAACAGTTAATTAGGTTAATTAGTGATTAGGTTAATCTAATTAATTAATTAATTAATTAATTAATTATTTTATTTTTTATTATTATTATTTAAATTTTTCTTCTCTTTTTTTTAATAAACGTTCTGGGGCCGGGCCCCACATGTCAGTGGCCCAAGGGGCCACAGCGATTCGGGCGCGCGGGTTACGGGCGCAGGCACCCAGCCCGATTGGCAAATGCCCAGATGGGCAGGGGGGCGCCGGCCACGGGCACGGCAAGCCCGGCCGCCTGGGACGACAGCGGCAGCGGCGAGGGTGGCCGGAATGGGGCGGCGCCGGCGATGCTGGGCAGCGGGGGGGTGCGGCAGAGGTAGCAGCTGCCGCAACAGTGGCGGGCGATGCGAAGGCAGGCGGGCACGACGGCCGCTGCGGTCGTGCGCGCACGGGGAGGAGGAAAGTGGGGGCGCGTGCGGGCTTGAGGGCACGCCGGCGCGGCAACGCAGCGGGGGGAGAGGCGGGAGGCGGGGCACGGCGTGCTGCGGTGGTCGAAGCTGACGGGCACGGCGGAGCGTGCGTGCAAAGGCCGCAGCCAGGGGGTGCGCCCCGGCGCGGGCGAGCGAGAGGGGAGGCACGGGGCTGTGCGGGGGCGCGTGCGGGAGCAGAGCTCCAGGCGGCGGGGGGGTGGGGGGGCAGAGCCATGGGGGCTCGTCCGACCTGAGACGAGGCGGGCGCGACCGTGCGGCGGAGAGGGGAGAGGAGGCCGAGGGCCTCACCGGGGTGCGTAGAGTCTGGGGAGCGGGGGTTGAGGAGGAAGACGGCGACGACGCCATAGAGGAGCAGTCCGGTGATGGGGGGGGTCCGGCGACGGGGAGGTCGAGGCGGAGGCCGTCCGGCGATGCGGATCCGGCGAGGTGGGAGTCGGGGACGGTCCCGAGGCGACGAGGGGGGGGGGGTTCGGGCGTCCTGCGCGGCCGGTCGGGGAGGAGGGGAGGAGGACGAGCGCCGGTGGGGTGGGGCGCCGGCGTCGGGGGCGACGGGATCGGGAGGATCCTGATCCAGATCGGCGAGGGAGGGAGGAGAAGGGGATCGGGGGGGAATGGGGTGTCGGCTAGGGTTTCCGCCGACCGGGGGGGGGGGGTATGGGGGGGAGGGGGGGGGGCCAGGCAAGGGGCTGGCCGGCTGGGCCAGGTGTGCTTGGCCCAGTTTGGCCAGGGGGGTTTTTTTCCCTGCCCTTTGTTTTATTTTTCTTTTCTTAATTTATTTTCTCTTCTATTTTATTTCATTTTAAAATATTCAGACACTTTATAAAAATTTGTGCACCCCACCATAATTAACCTTGTAATATTTGACAACCCTCGAACATTTTAGTTTGATTATTTTTTGAAAACTTTTATTACCATCATAATTTTGAATTGAATTTCGAAACCGTTTTGATTTAACCGGAGATTAACTACAGTAACATAGGTGACGTGGCATCATTAGTGAGGATTGCTGTAACTTAATTACCCGGGCGTCACAACTTATCTTGCGCATTTTAGAGTATCCACTTTCACTTGTCTATGAACTATGCAAGGGGTCCAAGTTTCCATATCCGAGGAATGCGGCTATTCGAATAGATAATGATAACCCTGCAGGGGTGTACTTCTTCACACACGCTCTCGCCACTTATCGCCTTATACACGTCATGTACCTCGGCAACCTTCAAGCGGAAGCCGGGCGAGGGAGTCGGCCACGACCTGACTAACCAACAAGTCTCTAGTCCAGGTTTATTGCCCATTCGGGTTCCATCCGCAAGGAGATCCGGCCGGGGTGTCACTCACGGCCCCAAACGATGTGTGCAGGGTTCCCAAGCCCACCATCCGGGTGCCACTTGGTACACCGTGCCACTGTGCCTAGTCTGTCCCAAGCCCACCTGTACCGGGTGCCACTTGGTAGACTACTAACACTACTTACAAACACCAGAAACTAGTTGTAACTCCTGGACAGAGATCAAGTTGATTAATAAGCTGAGAGGGGCCGAGTTACAGGAACCAAATGTGTGGTAGTAACTGTTCATGGATCACAAACACAGAACTCAGTTCCTAAGAACGGCTGCAATGAGACAACCCACCATGTACTCCTACATGTCCTCTCACCGCTACCTTTACCAAATCGTGTTCACACACTTAGCTCTCAACGGTAGGACATGTTCACCATGTTCCAATTCATTCCCGATGAATCAGACCTGACTCAACTCTAAGCAGTAGCAGGCATGACAACAAGCATGAATGAGTAGGCACATCAAGGCTCAAACAACTCCTACTCATGCTAGTGGGTTTCATCTATTTACTGTGGCAATGACAGGTCATGCAGAGGAAAGGGGTTCAACTACCGCAGAATGTAACAGTTGAATCGGTGTTGTCCTAATGCAGTAAAAGAGAGCAGGAGCGAGAGAGTGGGATTGTATCGGAATGAACAAGGGGGTTTTGCTTGCCTGGCACTTCTGAAGATAATATAACTCTTCATCAGTGTCATCGATCACGTCATCGGAAACATCGTCTACTAAGAGGGAACAAACAACGACAACTGAGAAAGAACACAATTAACACATGACGATATGCAACAATATGATGCATGCTATGACATGGCAACATGAATGTGTTTTGGGCTAATGCAAGCTAGAACATGTTGAAAGGAGTCCATTTGAACCAAAGATTCAAATGCAAACCCATTTTATGAAGTGATATTAGTGCAATAACTTGTTTCACCTAAACAGCAAGGTTAAAGTGTTCTAACATGCATGAAACTTGTACAGATGGAAAAATTGGATTTTTCTGATAATTTTTCATATATAAATTATTTCATTTGGAGTTACGGTTGATTTTCTATGATTTTTAGAAGTTTTGGCTATTTCTGGAATTTCCTGATTTATTTAAAACCCAAAAGTCAATTACTACATCAGCACTGTGTCATGCCTGCGCCAGCAGGTCAGCAGCGCTGACCCAGGTCAACCTTGACTAGTGGATCCCGCATGTCAGTGTAACAGTGGCAGCAGCAGAGGCTGACTAGTGGGGTCTGTCAACGCTGAGGTGGCAAGGTCAAACATACCGGTGGGGCCACGGCCATTAGCTTAAATTTAACAGGGAATATCCCTGTGGTTAATTAACGGGTGGGGCCTGTATGTAAGTGGGTCAGGGGGGTAATTAAGGTGGGTAATTAGTGCCTAACGACGCATTTAACCGACGGCTAAACGCCGGCGACCATAAGCCGCGGCGGAGGGGCTCGGGTTCACTCACCCGACGCCCAAACAAGCAGCCGAGGGTAGCTACGGGGAGCTGGAGCTCACCCGCATCTAGCACGGCAACTGGTGGCAGCAGGGACGGCCAGAGCTCGCTGGAGACGAGCTCGGGGCGGCGCCGGCGTTCGGTTGCAGGTGAGGCGATAGCTATAGCGCTCGAGGGGAAAAACGGAGAGGGGGGAGGGGGGGGGGGGGGGGGGGGGGGCTAGCGAGGAAGATGGCGAAGTCGGGGAAGCTCTGGATGCGCCGAATCGGAGCCGGCGATCATCGGTGCCCGTCGGTGAAGACGACGACGGTGGCGACGAAGCAGGGCCTCCGGGCGTCGCGTATCTCGGTGGAGAGGGCAAGGCAGACGCGGCGGAGCACCTAGGCTCAGCGGCAGGGCGAGGGGTGGTCGGTGGCCTTGGGTACGCCGAACGGCGGCGGTGTGCTCATGGCCGGCTCGTTCATGAGGAGGAACGAGAGGGAGAGATACCCAGAGAAAGAGGGGGGGGGTCTGTGGCCGTCTCCGTGGCGTTGGGAGAGAGCCTCAGCGGCGTGAGGCAGGCAGGGAGCAGGTGGCAGCCTCAGCGCGCGTCGTGCCCGCCTTCGCCTCTGCCTACTGGCAGAGGTTGAAGACGACTGGCACTAGCCAGGTGGGCTGGGCCGGCTGGAGGAGCTGGGCCACTACAGTACCAGGCCAGGTGGCTTTGCCAGGTAGGTTCCTCTCTTTTTATTATTTCCTATTTTCTATTATTCTACAACTTTGTGGCTTTATTTAAAATATTGAAACAATCCCAAAATTCATGAAACTGCTCATGACCACTGTTGGGGATATATCCTACAGCAAACATTTTAGTTCATGAATATTAGGGCATTTGAAATATTCTATAGCATTTAAATGCCCAAATGCAAGTATTATATGATTTAATTCAGTGACCCTCTGTTGTCCTAGTAAAATGTGCACCATTTTTGTCAGGGGTTCTGGACCAAGGCAAAGATGATGAACATTTTAGAAGGGCATTTTGGGTTCAGTGAAAATGAATTTATTTGGACCCTAGTTGAATTTCATTTGCTTCTAGGGTTTATCAGCCCCCATTTCAAAGTTTCATAAAAATTTAGACATGATGCATGGAGGCAAATACATGACAGGCAAGGCCAGAACTGGGAGCGCTGGCCAAGTTCATGGTCGTAACTCACCATGGCTCAAGATGCCAGGGAGTGGCGGAGTCATCACGGTGTCCTGTGAGAAGGATGCAGTGTGTTCCCTAGAGCGAGCCTTTCAGGCCGCATCACTGGAAGACCTAGATCGCCGAAGCAGGAGGCTTCCCGAGACCACCCCCAAGAAGAAGAAGACATCGTCCGGACCAGCCCCTTGGGAGGCGGGCCTCTCAGGGCCCACATCTGCCCAGGGGGAACCTCCTTCCATCGCATAGGAAAGCGCGCCTGGCGCCCTCCTCAGGCAGGGCTCGGGGGCTCTCCCCGGGAGGGCCACCGACCTGGCCAAGGTCACGAGGGAGGCGCTTGGGCACCACATGGAGGCTTGTTACGAAGCACATTTCCCTCAAGAAGGAGCAAGGCAAGGAAGGTCAGAACCGCAGGAGTTCGTTGACAAGGCCATTCAAGAACTACAGGAATCAAGAATCATGAGGGGTTGCCGCCGTCTACCGGCTGTGGCTCTCCAACCAGGCGAGGATGGTAGGCTGCACGTCTGCATCGACGTACCAGGGCTCAACCAAGTCGCTACGATGGAGCGCCTCTGGCCCTCGCGAGTGGGGTGCTGCGGGGGTCCGCCCCACAGCTACGTTCGCATGCCTTACGGCTTGCCGAGCGCGGCTGCAACGCGCCAGAGCCTCATGAGGGGCATCATGGAGGCTCAAGAAGACAGGCGATCCGCAGCCTTGGCAGAGATAGAGATGATTCGCGAAGAGCTACCAGTGCCTCCGGAGCCACCCGAGCCCCCTGGGCCTAGGGGCTCGTGAGGATCGGCTTCCGCAGCCCGCCGAGTCTGCTGCACCAACACCCCTTTGCCCTCAACACCTTCAGGTGACATCTTACAAGTTTCATTTCAAGCTGGGAGTGCCCTCCCAGGGCTGCATCTTCCCAGGCCGCATGGGTCCGTCCCTGCGGTATTTATCCCTTTTATTTCATGTCGTTAGCTTGCTTTGTTGGGGGCGCCCCTCGGGCTGCGTCATCCCGAAGTCGCTTGGGCCAGGCCCAGCGGCATGTATCTCCCTTGCGTTTATTTCCGGCTATGCATTCGCCCGTCATGCTTGATTACTTGATGCCTGTCCACGGCACCTCTTCTTCTCCATGTCGACCACTTGCACGTTAAAGGGGGGGTACCTGAGCATCGCGACTCAGGGCTCTTACTGGCTCTCCAGCCCTCACCCTCTGGGCATGTCCACGGCATCGCGACCTGGCATACCAGCGACGGCTGAGACATGCTCGAGGGCCGGGACCCGAGGACGTAGAGTGTCGGCATCTAACCAAATTTGCAGGAACACAACACAAGATAAGGCCCAGTGCCAGGTGCAACCCGCCTAGAGGTAGGGCCCCGTGAGTCCCGCGCTGGCTCACGGGTGCCTAGATACACCTCACCTAGCCCTACCGTGCCGGCCACGCGTCAGGGCGGGGCTGTACATGCCCCGGGGGCTCCTCCCGGAGGGGAGCCCCCTCCCACGTACCAGTGGAAGCACCATGCTCCGCGCTGGCTGACGACACTGCCGAGGAGCGGCGATGCCCGTACACATGCGGAAGCGCTATGCTCCGCGCTGGTGATAAACAATTGAGGGTGGCCACCGGGCCGCATCAACCTCAGGGAGCCTAGAGCTTAGTGTCTGGCCTCATCGCAACGCCTCCCCTCAGGAGCGCCGCGCGAGAGGGCTGGGCACGGGGGCTGCGCCCGGGTCACGCCCAGACGTACGCCACCCAGCCAGGCCCCTCGGGCCTGGTTCGCCGCGCGTCTCTCCCCGAGCAGAGCCAAGGTATGAAGGCCGTTTGAGCGTCAAGGGGGACCCCTGAGCATTGTGACTCAGGGGCCTAACTGGTCCCGTAGCCCCTCACTCCTTAGTTCCGAAAGGCTAGTGCTGGGTGAGGCACGCGCGGGGCCGGGCTCTGCAGACATAGAACGGTGGCCCCACTTGCATCTCACCTCATCACTTGCTGTATGCGCGTCAAGGGGGACTCTTGAGCATCGCGACTCAGCAGCCTAACTAGCTCCGTAGCCCCTGACTCCTTTGGTCCCGTCCTGGTTTCCGGTCGGGGCTAATGCTGGGTGAGGTACGCGCGGAGTCGGGCTCTGCAGACGTAGAACGGTGGCCCCACTTGCATCTCACCTCATCACTTGCTGTTTGCACGTCAAGGGGGACTCCTGAGCATCGCGACTCACGAGCCTAACTGGCTCCGTAGCCCCTCACTCCTTTGGTCCCGTCCTGGTTTCCGGTCGGGGCTAATGCTGGGTGAGGTACGCGTAGAGTCAGGCTCTGCAGATGTAAAACAGAAGATCCACCTACATCACACCTCCCTACTTGTTGTTCGTGCGCAAGGGGGACTCCTGAGCATCGCGACTCAGGAGCCTAACTGTCTCCGTAGCCCCTCACTCCTTTGGTCCCGTCCTAGTTTTCGGTCGGGGCTAATGCTGGGTGAGGCACGCGCGGGGCCGGGCTCTGCCGGCGTAGAACACAAGCAAGTAGGGAAGAAAAGCATAAAATTCAAGGAATTTAAAAGCAAATATTACAGTCCATACTGTCGTCTCAATACCAAACGCGAGTTTAAACGCCTCCCCGAGGCATGATGCATGTGCAGGAATTAAAAGCAGGGTAGGAGCAGTAGCGGAGTCACTCGGCGGTGGTAGAGCAGCGCGGCTGGCCCCGCCTCATGGAGTAGCAGGACCGGCAGCAGCCTGCTTCGACTTGGTACTGAAGGCCCGGAACTTCCCCAGCAGAGCCTCCGCGCGACCCTTCATGGCCTCGGCAGCGGCGGCAGCACCCTCACCGCTTACTGGCTCCAACAGGCTGTCGAGGTCGGCGCTGGGGTCGCGAAGGTAGATGTGGGTGAAGACTCGCGTCAGCGTAGCAGAAGACAGGACACGCGCCTCGGCCTCGGCCGTGGGGCCAAGGCCAAGGGTGACATCCTCAAGAGCACGAACCAGGAAGGGAAGCAGCTTGGCGGGGCCGTCCTCGGCGCCGGCCAGCGGGCTCTCCAGGCCACTGGCGTAGAGCATCTTCAGCGAAGCACGAGCCTTCTTCTCCATATCTGCGAAGGCCACGCGATCCTCGGCAAGAACCTGGGCCTTGCTGTCCAGCTCGACCTTCGTCACCTCCAACTCCTTCCCCAGCGCACCCAGGCGGCCGCGGCGCTTCTTGAGCTTGGCCTCCCAGCCCTCAATGGCCAACCAACGGCCCCCACGATCACAGGTAATTATGACCCGCTTTGCATGCAGGTACTTGTCCAATCCGTGCAGTTACCGAGGCGCCATGGGGAAGTGGAGATGCCCACGTCCAATCAACCGCCACGCGGCGCCCAAGGCCACAGGCTGTTAGGGCCCGTGGCGCTTCGCACTTGCCCTTCCGCCTCCCTGCACGGCCAAGTCCGGGCGCGCCTTGGGCCCGGGGGCTACTGTCGGCGTTCTGGGAACGGGGGTCCCCAGACTTGCCTGCCTGCGGCCTGCGGCGTGGCTCAAAGGAGGCCCGGCACGGCCCATCTTCACCAACACAAGACTCAAGACCCTCACGAGGGGCCAAGCCTCACGGGGCGCATGACGTGGAGCTTCCTCAGGCGCGGCCTCGTCAGGCTGGCTCATGAGCAGGCGGAGAAATCAAGGCGGGGTACCTCGCGAGGTGCCCGTGACGCAAGCCATGACGACTCAGGGCGCCAGGCGGGTGCCAGCCCGTGCAGCGTCCTCCTTTCCTCTTTGGTGCAAAGGGAGCAAGCGCAGCCGCGGAGTACCGAGGCATCAGGCAAAGGTTGCCATTTTGGTGCAATGAGACCAAGACCAGGAGGACTACGAGAGGGAGGTCACCGTGGAGCCCAAGACGGCGTCATCACCAGAGCTTTGTGCAAGCGAAGACTACTTTTGTCAGGATAGCTGATACTTGCTGTCCCCCTTCAAATTAGCCCGCCATTGTTGGCTCCCTTCCCGCTCAATATTTGGGAAGAGGACCAGGGCCTCTATAAATAGGACCAGCCGCCCACAGAGCAACGGGGTTGGAAAAAAGGAAGGGGAGGCTCGATAGAGAAGTTGGAAGCATAGAGAGAGAGAGAGAAAGGTGGCTGAACTCCTCCCAGCAGTTCATTGGCCCAGCCAAGAGCAGACCCTCGCGAGGCTGTTATTCCTTGTATTGTTCATCATCATCAGCCCCAAGAGGCAATCCACCCACCACACACTGGAGTAGGGTATTACACCACAACGGTGGCCCGAACCAGTATAAACCTTGTGTCTCTTGCGCAGTTCTTTCAGTAGTTTAGGTCCTTGCGAGACGGAGAGGTAGAACACATATTCTTCGCGCGCACCCCAGAGTTTGAACCTTAAGGGTCTGCCGGCACCCGAAATCCGACAACAGGGACATCGGTGGACGCGGTTAGCACGGTGATGCGGGCACGGCAGCGTCGGCCATGGTGCGAGAGAGCGAGGGAGAGGAGCTGGGGAGAGAGAGGTGTGTCTGCATGCTCGGGGGAGAGGTGTGTGACCGAACCAGGGCAGCAGCACTGCGAGGGGAGCAAGCAGGGCGGCGGGCAGCTGCGTGGCGCGCGCAGGTGCCGGCGTCGAGCACCTGCCTGCCTGCCTGGCCAAGCCAAGCAGCTCGCTGGAGCGGTGGCTGGGCTGGGCCGACAGGTGGGCTTGCCAGGTGGGCGCCACGTAAGCCTCTGCTTGCTTTGTTTTTGTTTTTCTATTTTTTCTGTAAGTTTGTGGCTTTATTAAAAATAGTTAGGCACTTACAAAAATCCTGAAAATAATCATAGGCTCTGTTTAGATTATTTCCAACAGCCCACACTTATTTCCAGAATTATTTGAGCATTTAAAATATTTTATAGCATTTAAATGTCCAAATTCAAATACTTATGATTTGATTCAAAAAATCTAGAATGTCCTAGAAAAGAGTGCACCATTTTTGCCAGGGTTTTAGTCCAATCCAGAAATGAAGAACATTTTGTGAAGGGAATTTTGGGTTCATTGAAACCAATTTTAGTAAACCGTAGTTGGTTTAAGGGGGGTGCTGGGGTTTCTGTTATCCCCATTTCATCTTTCTGGGAAAAAACATGATGCAAACACTCTAATGCATGAACTTGCTAGGGTGTGATAGGACGACCCAAAGAATGTCACGCAGGTGCGTCTCCGACCCACCCAGGACGAAAAGCCCATTTTCTATCATGATATTTTTTCATAGAAGTAGGATCCCACCACATCTATGATGATACCGGGTATTGTCACAATTATCATCATAGAAGTGTCATAAGGATGATAGATTAAATTTCGTTGGGCCCAAAATGTCACGGATGTGTCTTTTTTGTAGTGGTGACACAAGAGCGTGACTATGCCAAAGCTAGGCGCAACCCGCCTAAGGTAGGACCTTATGAGCCCCGCGCTAGCTCACAAGCATCTAAAAACACCTCCTCAAAGTTCTTCCATGCTAGCCACACGTACAAACGAAACATGGCTGTACACACCCCAAAGACTCTAGTACAGAGCTCCTACCCACACCTAGTGGAAGCCCCATGCTCAGCGCTGGCGGTTATGGTCGCAATTTGTCCATGCCCATGCCCAGTGGAAGCCCCATGCTTCGCGCTGGTGGATAAACAACAGAGGGCGCCCAACGGGAAGTGTTAACCCGAGGATGGCCGCTCGACTCTCCAGCGACACTGCTCGTAGCCTTTCCTTGGGCTTCACGTGAGCGGGAGCTGGACACGGCGCATGTGCTCGGGTCAGTCCTAGCAGCCTTGAGAAACCCAAAGATTCAGGCTCAGGCTCGCGGGCCTGCTCCCGCGCACGTCATCCCATGAAGGTCCTTTGTGTCCCGTCTCCTCACGTAACCCCCAGGTGAAGGTTGACAAGAGAAAGGTAGGAAGGGCCCTAGGTTAACCTTGTCGTCGCCCAGATTTCCTTCATGCAGGCCACTTGTGCGTCAAGGGGGACCGCTGAGCATCGCGACTCGGGAGCATCACAAGTCCCGTATCCCCTCGCCCCTTGGCTTTGTCCAAGTATCGCGACCTGACATTCCAATAGTGGCCGAGCTATGTGCAGTTCTGTGCCCTGCCTATGTAGAGCGCAAAGGCAAGCAGAAATGAAAGCAAGCACCAGATGGAAACTATGGAGTTCAAACAGTTATTACAAGCATCAAGTGCTCACAAATTCAAACAAAGTGTTACGCCCCCACGAGGCATGATCAGTTGTTGCAGTATAAAACTCTAGGAAGAAGGGCCATCGCCGTCATTGCCACTGCCCGCGTCGGCCTTAGTAGATCCGCCATCGATGTCACAGGTGAACTTCCCGAGCACCATGGCCACATAGCCCTCCACGGTTTCCATCGTGACGCTATGGGACTTGTGAGGGACAGGGACTATCACCATGCCGAAGTCAAAGCTAGGGTCACGGAGATAAATGTGGCTGAAGAGGCGCGCACTGCCACTAAGAAGACATCGCGAAATTCCTCCTCCAGGATGACGTCCACCTTTCGAGCGGTGCCTTCGAGCTCCACAACGAGCATGGAGGAGATCTTTGCATAGATGTCTTCGGGTTTCGTGAGTGGAGCTTTGAATCCTTCCCTGCAGATGGACTTTAGCCATTGGTGAGCCCTCAACCCGAGGGAAGAGAAGGCGACATGGTCCACTGCCGCCTGCGTATTGGCGCCGGCAAGGATCTTCTTCTCCCTGGTGTCCAGCTGAGCTTTTACCTCAGAGACATGCTTCGCGTAGGGCTCTTGGGCTTCGGCCACCTCCTGCTGTAGCTTGCCTAGGCACTCGTGGTCCGTGGCCTGTTTGACGCCCACCTTCCTCAGTGATGAGTCATGGTCTGCAAGCTTTGCCTCGTGAGCCTTGAGGTCATCCTCCAGCTGCTAGAGTTGCTGTGTGCACGTGGCCTATTCCTCTTGAAGCACCCTTAGGTTGGCCTCCGCGTTGCCACAATGTTTGGCGGCCACCGCTGCTTCAGCAAATGCATAGTCATGAGCCGCTCTTGTGTTGGTAGCTTCTTCCCTGCTCTATGCGGTGGCGGCCTCGGCCTGGCTCCAGGCCTCCTTGGTTGTCGTCTCAACCTGGAGCCGTGCTGCGGCGAGCCCCAGACACTCCCCGATGACGCATCTGTCGGCATATCGGAGGTCCTCCCTAAACCAATGGAGCACGCCGTAAGCACTGACTAGGGCCCCATGCCTGATTAGGGCGCCGCACTTCATGAGCGCGAGGACCTGATGTGGAGCGGCGTCGATGCGTTGGCTGGGACTGCGACTGACAAGATCCCGACATGATCTACTTGAGGCGCCGGGGGCTCTGGGTCCTTCCACGCACTTGGCCTCTGCAACACGGCTAGGGTGACTACAGCATTGGCCAGATGAGTCCCGGGGGTTGGCACCGCTTGAGGCTGCACTGCGGCACACCCTGAGTCGAGTCTGCCTGGAGGGGAGTGGGGCGTTGCCCCCCGGTCCATGGCCGAAGCTGCTACGACTATTATTGGGGGTGCCATGTAACTAGCCGCCACGTCGCTGTTGGCCGGCCCTCCCGGTGGTGCTAGCGAAGCACCGTGTGGGGATGGAGCTCCCACACGCCCAGGTGCAGTGGTGCCCGTGCACCCGAAAACGATGCCAGATCGGCCTAGCGCACCCCTGCGCCCGCCAAAGCTGCTGCCAGATGGAAGTCTCGGGCTCTCGCGACCCTTGCGACGCGTCCCCGCCCCCGGAGGGCGCCGCGGCCGGCGTTCCCTCCCCGGCCGGCTCCTCGGCGGAGCCCCACCCGGCTTCCCCGCCTCCTGCGACGCCTGCCTCCTGGCCAATCCCGTCCTCCCTCGAGCTGTTGCCGCAGATCCGTTGGGCGGACCTCGCCGAGGAAGACGAACCCCCCCTGGCCGACTGCCCTTGCCCTCCCGTCCCCCCGCCCCCCTGTTCGTGCGTCGCCGACTAGCGTGGCCGCTGGCTCATCCTCCCGTTGCGGAGGTTCTGCCTCCGGCTCGCGGCGGCGCGCGCTGGCCTTGTTGAGCTGTGCCCTCAGCAGAACCTTTGTACTTCTCGTTATGTGACTTGGGTGTGTGTGTTCTGAACTAGTCCGTGTATGTGTGCTCTTGGCGGTTTGCTTTATATATAAAGCGGGGCGAAAGCCTTTTTCAGTAAAGCTGCTGCCAAGCATCGAAACTGCCTTTAGGGTGAAGCACACATTTGCAAGGGCAGTCGTCTTCTTCTTCTCCACACCGTCACCTCTGCTCGAAGCGATGAGGGGCTGTATGAACATACGGACTAGGAACGCGCAACCAGAAGGTAAGGTGATGATACTTACTCATCTGGCGCAGCACACTTCATCTTCTACTCCTCCTCAGAGGCTGACGCACCCCCATTTTTCCTCGGCGTGGCCGTGGTCTCAACCCAGGAGCTGTCAGAATGACCACCGGCAGGACCCTATATGACACCATTGTCCGTAGTTGTGAGGGGGTCCCCTTCAGAGTCTTCGTAGATGAAACTATGGCCGCCTTGGCGGAGGCCGCCACGATCGTTGGCTGTCCCTCTTGCGGGGCAAGGCCTATTTCTTGACCGCCCCGGTGGGGTGTTGAGAGTCTTCAGGAGGGGGTCTTTCCACCCCTCGCTTAGGGTCGCCTCGCCAGGCGCCCGCGTGGTCGAGGGAGTAGAGTTCGGCCTCCTGGACGCCCTGGCGGGACCTGGGGAATCAGTGGCACGGAGCTCGTCAGCATCGTCATCATCCTCGAGACCGAGGAGGAGCTGGCGCTGCGATGGTGGGGACGCCTTCCCTAGGTCATCATCCTCTGCTTCCTCTGAGTCCTTGCCTTCATCGCTGTCACCGAAGGACATCACCACAGGCGAATCAGGGTGGTCACGTGGCTCAAGCCCCCACTCATTGAAGGTGGGCATGGTCGCAACCAGGTCCTCCATGTTGTCGCGGTTGTACAGTGGGGTGGCGGCCTTGGGAATGTCCCCGGGGATACAGCCAAGCAAGGTGATCAAGGCCACATCTAGTTCCTCGCCTATTAGGCCGGCGATGTGCAGCCTCATAGCGTCCCCCGCGCCTTCGTACATCCACAAGGGCTTCGAATCCGATTGGAGTGGCACGAGGCGCTGCGCTAGGAACGCCTTCATGATCATCGCCCCGGTTAGCAGCTTCGCTTGGGGGTCGGTAAGCTTTGTGGATCTCCATTCAGGGGACTCCTTGGGCAACGCCATCAGAAGGACGGGTTTCGCTCGGGGGTCGGTGAGCTTTGTCGAGCTCCAATTAGGGAACTGCTTGGGCAGCGCCACCAGAAGCACCAGGTGTGGGTCTGTGCTACGAGCGTCCAAGAAGACACAACACTACCAGAAGCCTTCCACCTTCTTCACAGCCTTCAGGAGCGTGTTTTCGCTGAGCACATCTACAAAGGAGACGCACGCGGAGCGCTGGGTCCGGGCCGTGAACCGCAAGCTGAAGAAGTTGCGGAAGAGCGCCACTAAGGGCCTCATGCCCTTGAATGCCTCGCAGTAGATGGCGAAGATGGACAAGAGGAGAATGGAGTTGGGATGAAGGTGAAGGGCGCGGATTTTGTAGTGCTCGAGGATGACGTAGAAGTACTCGGAGAAGGGCGGAACCATCCCGGCAAAGACGTTGTGAAGGAAGAAGGGGTAAAGGGACTTGTCATATTCAGGGCTCCGCGGACCGAAGAAAGGTTCGAACTCTAGGGCATGTGTGAAGAACTCGACCTATCTAGCCTACCAGCCCGTCGCTTCACAGCCTAGCTTGATGAACAAGGGAGAAGATGAACATGACAGTTTACCCAGGTCTGGGCCACCTTGCGGTGTAAAACCCTACTCCTGCTTTGTGGTGGATTGGCCTCAAGAGGGGCTAAGGATAAACTAGTACAAGGGATGAACCACCTCGTGAGGTCTGCTCTAGTGAGGGTGGAAAGGATCCCCTCCCTCTCTATGTTGGTGGCTAACCTATACTATAATGGCCTCAGTCCTCTTCCCCCAAAATGTAGGCGAGAAGGGATCCCATAGTGGCCAATTTGAAAGGGGACAAGCAGTACATCTTATCTCGATGAAAGGTGGTCTTCGCCTGCAAAGCTTCTTGCCGTGACACTGCGGTGGGCTCGGCGACGACATCCATCCTGTCATCCTGGCGGTCTTTCTCTTGTTGCACGGGAACGAAAAACCTTTAACAGATTCCTCCGGAACCCACGCCTGCGCTTGCCTCCTTAGCACTACAGAGGAAACTGCCTCTTCTATGCCCGTTGGCGCACACCTGGCCTTAGCCATCATGGCTTGCATCATCACAACCTAATGAGGATGGGTACCTGCTTAGAAATATGCGCTCCCTTCGGAGGTCTCTGTGTCATCCGCCTTGTGAGGATTGGACCCTTGCGAGGGTCTTGTCTTGACGGTCTAGTATATGGGTCGTACAAGGCCGTCGATGAAGCCACGCCATGGGATGCGGGTAGCCAAGTCTGGGTACCCTAGTTCCTAGAACACCTGTAACACCCACAATGCGGCTATATCTCCCACGTGTCAAGGCACGACTTAGAGGCATAGCCGCATGGTAGGTTTGTCGCAAGAGGGGTAATCTTCACACATCTCATGTACTGAATAAGAAAGGGATAAAGAGTTGGCTTACATTCGCTACTTCACACAAATAACAATCAAAGGTCCAACTACGGAACCAAAATAAGAGAAGACAACCCCAAATACTAGATCCCCAATCATCCCAACTGGGATCCACTACTGATCAATAGGAAACGAAACAACACAACGATCAAGATCTTCATCTAGCTACCACTTGAGCTCGGTTGCATCACCTGCACTGGTACCATCGACACCTGCAACTGTTTGGAAGTATCTGTGAGTCACGAGGACTCAACAATCTCACACCCGCGAGATCAATACTATTTAAGCTTATGGGTAGGATACGGTAGTGAGGTGGAGCTGCGGCAAGCACTAAGCAAATATGGTGGCTAACATACGCAAATAAGAGCGAGTAGAGAAGCAACGCAACGGTCGTAATCTAGAAGTGATCAAGAAGTGATCCTGAAACTACTTACGTTCAAACCTAACCCAAGAACCGTGTTCACTTCCCGTACTCCGCCGAGAAGAGACCATCACGGTTACACACGCGGTTGATGCATTTTAATTAAGTTAAGTGTCAAGTTCTCTACAACCGTATATTAACAAATTCCCATCTGCCACGTAACTGCGGGCGCGGCTCTCGAAAGTTTATACCCTGCAGGGGTGCTCCAACTTAGCTCATCACAAGCTCTCACGGTCAACGAAGGATATTCCTTCTCCCGGGAAGACCCGATCAGTCTCAGAATCCCGGTTACAAGACATTTTAACAATGGTAAAACAAGACCAGCAAAGCCGCCCGATGTGCCGACAATCCCGATAGGAGCTGCTCATATCTCGCTCTCAGGGCAACACCGGATCAGACATCCTACGAGTAAAACCAAACCTCAAGTTTCCCCAAGGTGGCCCCGCAGTCTACTCGGTTCGGACTAACACTTATAGAAGCACTGGCCCAAGGGGGTTAAATAATATGACCCTCGGGTTGGCCGACCCATGGGAAGGGTAATAGGTTGTTAGGAAAATGTAAAACCAAGGTTGGGCCTTGCTGGAGGAGTTTTATTCAAAGCAAACTGTCAAGGGGTTCCCATAACACCCAACTTCGTAAGGAACGCAAAATCAAGGAACATAACACTGGTATGACAGAAACTAGGGCGGCAAGAGTGGAACAAAACACCAGGCATAAGGCCGAGCCTTCCTCCCTTTACCAAGTTTATAGATGCATTAATTAAAATAAGAGGTATTGTGATATTCCAACATGGAACAAACTTCAGCTTCACCTACAACTAGCAACGCTATAAGAGGGGCTGAGCAAAAGTGGTAACATAGCCAAACAATGGTTTGCTAGGATGGTGGGTTAGAGTCTTGACGTGGAAATATGGGAGGCATGATATAACATATTTTAGATAGCGCGACATAGTGATAGGACGAACAACTAGCAAGCAAAGACAGAAGTGATTTCGAGGATATGGTCATCTTGCCTGAGATCCCACAAGGAAGAAGAATGAGTCCATGAAGAAGACAAACAGACGTAGTCGAACGGATCGTCACAACTCCGGAACGAACCCGAAGCTAACGAGAGAAGCAATCCGGAAAGAAACAAGCAACATAGTAAAAAACCATCACATAACCATGGCATGATGCACAACCAAGTATGATGCATGTCCGGTTTAATGATTCATGGCATGGCAAAGTGCGCAAACAAAACTACAAGTTAAGTGGAGCTCTATATGCAACGAGTTGCATATTGATGAAACACCACATTGGATTATTTAGTAGCGACCAAGGCGAGCGGCGGTAGCGGCCAAGGCGAGGGTGGTGCTTCTTCCTAGTTTGAACCTGCAACATTTATCATGCCTTGAGGAGGCGTGAGAACTTCTGCTTAAATTTCTGGAACATTATGTTTTGTGATAACTTGCTGGAACTCTGTGATTTCCTTTCCGTGGCCGATTTCCTTCATGTTTGCCTTATTGTTCAGCATTGGAAGGGCCTGGCCTCGTGCATACCTCAACCACCATTGGGGCGTCCGGATCACTAGGACGAGGCCAAAGGGTGACGGGCTACATGACTAGTGAGGCCCCTGAGTCGCGATGCTCAGGAGTCCCCCTTGACATACGAACAACCTTCATGAAGGAAACATGAGCAACGTGGGAGTTAATCTTTCCTCGCCAGCTTTTGCCTGGGAGGGACGCGACAAGACCATGTGCGAGAGACCTGGTGAGCTGGTGTGCGCCAGGCCTAGCCTGAGCGTAGCCCCCGTGCCCAACCCCCTCGTGCGGGCCTCCCATAGGGAAAAACTACATGGTGGGACCGTAGAACGAGGCTACAGGCCATCCTGAGGTTGTTGCAGCCACTAGGGTGCCCTCAGTTGTTTATTCACCAGCGGAGGGCATGGTGCTTCCAGTTTAGCATGGGCATAGCCGCTCCTCGACCGTGTCGTCCGCCAGCGCCGAGCATGGCGCTTCCACTGGTGCGTGGGCATAGTCGCTCCTCGACCGTGTCCTCCGCCCGCGCAGAGCATGGGGCTTCCACTTGTGCATGGATGGGAGTTCCCTCGTGGGGAGACTCTGAGACATGTACAACCCCGTTTATATGCGTGGGTAGCACGACAAAACTGGAGGACATGTATATGGGCACTCGTGAGCCAGCGCGGGACTCACGAGGCCATACCTCAAGGCGGGTTGTCCCTAGATTTTTAGCGAGGGGGGGGGGCGCTTCTAAGAGACCCGTGAAATGCGTGAGGTGGCCTGTGCCGAGTGAATCTCCGAAGGACATCGCATGAGAATGTGATGCGGAGCATCCTACGGACAACACCATTTCAAGAGTCCGTTTGGCAAGTGACACGTTCGACATCCACTTCACATACACAAAGGTGAATCATCTCCTTTACGTGTGTTCACTAGCCCCCTTCAAGGATGGTATACTACTTGACACTCTGCTCGTGTGCATGCATAGGTATTTTCAGAACGCTACGGACGATGATGAGGAGTGCGAGTGCAAGTGTACAACTACACAATCCGCGAGGGAAGCGTGGAAACGAAGATACAAGAAGAAGAGCTACCGAAGAAGCTCCAGCGAGCGGACGTTCGGACGACACAGGACGACCGGCCCCTCCCAGCGAGCGGACGTATGGCCCCCACCGGCCGACTGGCACATCTACACCCGAGCCAAATCAACGAAAGACCGACGACACTAGACGACCGATGACCTGATGACCGGCAACCAAACGACCGCCACCTACCGGACGTCCGGTGCCACCTCGAGCGAGCCAAAGTAAGCGGAAGTCTGGCGACTACCGGACGTCTAGAAGCCCACGAGCCACTAGATGATTGGTCCCCAGAGGACGTCTGGTACCTATCTCCCCCGAGGCCCATGTATCCCTCTCCCACTTACCCCTTCATGGACCTACACTATATATACTCCTCCAGCTCCTCCTAGTCAGGGTTAGCGTATAGCTCATATTAGAGATAGAGCCTCGCTCATCCATATGGATCTACTGCACGAGACAGACCGCGGCCTCTACGGAGAAAATCCACCTTGGATTCAAGACCCCTCATGGGAAGATCCCCTCGTGGATTCAAGACCTCCTCACGGAGAAGAACCGGTTACCTCTTGTATCGTACTTTGTTGACTTTGGATCCTGTATCTCTCTTTGCGTTTCGAGGATCTAGCACATGTGTGATTGTTCTTGTTTTGACTGATTCTCTCATGTTTCCCCTCACATTCTTCATGTTCTTCGCGGGGTCCGCTCCTTTCGTGAAAGATCGGCCATCTAGGGTTCCACCCTACATCATCTTGGATAAGAGCCAGCTTGCCTCATGATATCATCTTGGTATCATGAGCCACGTTGATCATGATTTTGGAGCGACCCCTCTTTGTTTTCTAGCTTGATTTGGTTGTGTTCTTCCCCAATTTCGAAAATCCCCACCAAAAATAGCCCCAAATTTTTTTGTGATTTGTTGGTGTGATGAAGTTTTGTTGGATTTGATCCATGGATTTGCTTGGTTTCGTGTGGATCTAGAATTTCCCCAAGTTTCCCGACTTCCCATCTATGAAATCTCCTCAATTTTGACCCCAAAATCATTAATTTCCGCCCAAAACCGCGTCCCAAAACTCGCATCTCGCGTTGACCTCGATACACCGGACGACCGTCAGTATACCGGACGTCCGGAGCCCTAGGAACCACCGGATGTCCGACCTTACCGGAAGACCGGAACCCCTAACCCAAGCTGAAATTAGCGGATTTCTGACCCGACCGGACGTCCGGGGACCGGACATCCGTCCATTTCCGGACGCCCGCTACCTGTAAAAACTGACTTCGGCTAATTCTTGTTTCGACCATAACTAATTCATCCGAACTCTAATTTTGACGTTCTTTAGCTCGTTTTGAAGGTCTTGACATCCCCCTTACAAAAAAATACCACCAACATCTTTTGACTCCATCAAATTTTGTGAACTTTGGCATCTTTGCCTAGGGCTTCCACTACATCATCCGCTACACCACCACCGAGTTCTGCAACCTAACCCTTTGTGATCCCCATAGCATTAGTGGTTGTTTGAGTAGTGATTAGAGTCTCCTAAGGTGTTTCGTCTACTTAGGGACGATTGCTTATTCATCAACCACCACTATAACTTCCCCATAGACTTGACCATTATACACTTCCGCCACCCCAACGTAACCCAATTTTGCTTGTGTTGTGAGTTGTGTCTCCTAAGGTGTTTCGGCTACTTAGGGACCGTGCTTCCAACTCCAACACCGTGTATAGTCCACTACCTTACCCTCCATTTCTGCATTGCCTGCTCACAAAACCCATCATTGCATTTCCACAATACCATTGAGCTTTCGCAACCACCACCGCATTCCCGCTACCACCATTTGACATTTGAGATTTTGAGTTTGCGGTTTTTCTGTTTCATAAGGTGTTTCGGATACTTAGGGATGAGTCTACATCATCTTGCTATTTACATCAAGAACACCGCCACTCATCATCGCCAAGGAAGGTAACCTCCATATCATCTTGGTATCGTGGTATCCCTCCATTGTTAATTCTCTTGCAAGTGCATTGATAACCCCTAGCCCATTTTGCGTCACTTGCCTATCGAGACTAGCCACTTGAGTATTGCCGGCAACGTTACTTGTGCACATTACTGATCTTCACCATACATTGCATACATACCATATCATATTGGTATCATATCATCCCTTATGTCACGAGATTGTTCCCGTATATACCTAATTTCTATCCTGGTTTGTGCATTTCACATTGTGGCCAGATACAAAAAAAGAATAAGCTTTTAAGCAAAAAATAAAGAGCAAAGAAGCTTGTAAGCAAGTGTCATAGAATCATACCACATTGCATATAAGCTTGTATTATCTGATCATCTTGGATCATACCACCGGAACATCATACATAACATACTTGGGATAGAAAGTTGATACATTTTGCATCTTATAGGTTGTGCACAAGTGTCGTATCTTCCTATTGAGCAATCATGCTAGCGTCTCTCTTGAGTTGTGCAACACGAGAATTTTCCATGGATTCCACATTTTGTGCTCATCCTTGGTTGCACGACCCCATTTATCTATCTGTGTGTGCGTTTTCGTGTGATATTCATTGCTATTGGTCTACTTGTTTCACTTGCAAAATTGTGAATCTCTTTCAACATTATTGACTTGTGCTAACATTTTGCATTAAATTTTTGTGCCACTATCCTCACCGAGCTCCACCATAAGCCTTATTTGTGTAGGTGTGAGAAATCGACAAGATCAGCACCAATTGTGGTATTTCCTTGTTACATTATTGAGTGATCATTGATCCATCTTCAACATCGGCCAAGGTACATTTGCTTGAGTCTTGTGCTGGATAGGCAAGGCATTTCATATTCGGTTTACAACAACAATGATGAGTTTGATGCGACTAACAAATCCAAAAACTCCAAGATGCAAGATCAAATGGAGCAGATCAAAGCCCTCACCAAGTCCTACAAGCGGTCTTCCACATCTTCGAGAAGATGCTCAAGAGCACATGCCTCCAAGCTAACATCTCTGGCAAGATCACATCGACATCGACACCATCACCAAAAAGAACATGAACGTCAAGAGCTCAACACCAACAACCGCTCAACAACTTCACCATCTCCCTTGGCATCTTCGCCAAGCGACTTCAAGGCATCTTCGCCTATGGATATACATCATCTTCGCCCACAAGCACTTCAAGAGAAGCTCCCCAAGCTCAAGTCCGCGACTTCCACGAGCTACTACGACCTCGACACCGACCATGAGATTCCTTTCTATGGGACTCTAGAATCCAAGGAGTATCTCGAATGGGAGCGTTTGATGGACGACTAACTCAAGCTACATCAAGTTCCTCCCGAATATCAAGTGAAGTGCTCCACAAGGAACTTCCATGACTACGCATCCACATGATGGCTTCACGCACCTTCATAGACCTACGACATGAGTTGGCCCAAGATGAAGAGAGCTATGCTGTGAAAGTTCGTTCCTCCAACCTACACGGAACAACTTCTATGCCAATTGCAGAACACCACCCAAGGATCCAAGTCCATCGACGCGTACTTCAAGGATATGAAGATTGCCTTGCGACGAGCCGACATGGACGACCCCATTTCGATGAAGTTCCACTTCATGATAGGATTGCACAACGACATCTCCAAGACGATCTTCCTTGAGAACTACAAGTCCCTCGACGATAACTACATTGGTGCTCTCAAGGCGGAACAAGAACTCATGAAGGCCAAGGCTTCACCACCCCAAGCACACTTCACGGTGACCAAGCTCTACGACAACGAGCATGAGGATAGTACCACCAAGATGTCCAATCCCGACGAGCTCCAAGACGATGCTCCCAAGTTTGACTCCACCGCCATCCCTCTTTGTGGCATTGATGATGCCGAGTCTACCATGACTATTTTTAAAGATGGTGCAGCAACGAGTACGACTACGGAGACCCTCAAGGACCATGCTTTGGAGGCGAGCGACAAGGTGGCGACCAAGGATGATGCTTCCATCTTACGAGGCGAGAGTGATGATGTGCCATCTTCGACCTTCATCCATGGGGACGACGATGAGATGGTTGAGTATTTCACCTCGACCATGGCGATGTTTCATGACTTATGTGACTTGTGCCACCATATTGCGAGTCAGAGTGACTTCACCACTAGCCCCATATATGACGACTTACCCCAATTCCCATGTGAGGAGAGCCACAACCCCCACCACTTGAGTGAGATGAGTGACTACTCCATACATGAGATTGAGTGCACCTACTTTGAAGGAGTGAGTGAACCACCACATAGAGAGAGTGAGGTAGTTGATAGGTCATGTGAGACCATTATGATTTCTAACGACTTAACCTCTACCTCTATTGTGTCTTCTCATTTGGTGCTAGGTCCCATTTATGATGACGCGCTAATCCTCGACGACTTCGTCCTCCCTTTGGACAAGACAATGGCCATGGTGGAATATGATGTAGCCCCCACATGGTTCCATCAAGATGAAGATGACCACCATTTGGTCTTTCCCACCTCACCTACACCATTGGAGTGGAATAAAAATGGTAACATAGGTGATGGTGATGATCTAGTCCCACTAGTGGACATTCTTGACATTGATTGCTTGCATGATGTTGATCCAGGTATTTCGATGCTTCATGCTAGGGCGACTTCCTCATGTGATGATTTCTTGCCCATTTACGATGAATATCATGATTGCCATGTGGAGTCTATTAATTCAGATGCCATGTTACATAGGATTTCTTGTGACAATTCTCTAGGTCACATCATGTTTGATAATCCGCTTGACTTGTCATATGCTATGCATGAGATCAACTATATGTTATATTTGCAATCTCTTCATAGTGACTATGCATATGCCCTTAAAATAAACCCAGTTTGCACATATGGCATAGATGACAAGCCCATGGTTATTGTCATTTGTTTTTCTTGTGATGATATTGATATGCTCCCTTTGCATCATTTATCTCATATGCCATGCCATGACCACCTAGCTTCGGATATGCATTGTTTTGGATGTTGTCCATTTTCTCCGTATGATGTTCCAAATATTGCACATGAGGAGACCCCCATAGTTTCCTCATGCATTTTAGGAGATTTTGATCACTCCCATCCATTGCATGATCCTTATACTTGTATGCTCAATTTGCATCACCATCATGTTGTACACAATAACTATTTGATGGATGACTTGTTCTTATACCATGCATCAAATTTCTTTGAGCGATGCTTATCTTGTGCTAACTCTCACGTGCACATACACATCATGATGGATGATGTGTACATTAACCACGCACACAATTTCTTTGGTTTGTGTCTCTTTTCCGTAGGTACCCATGAATACTTGTTAACCTCGCAATCCCACGAGTTGACAAAACAAGCTCTATAGAGAAATGATGATTTGGGATCACATGGATTGTCTTTCCCACCGCTCTCTTCGCGCAAAGACTTCGCACATTTCTTCTACATGGCCCTCCCTTGGCTATGGGTTATTGTCCATTATATATCATTTTCCCATCTTGCCATGTTCACTTTGCATGATATGCTCATTCCTATACCTTTGCCATGCATTTGTGACCCATGCTTTGTATTACACATGATGATTGATTCTCATACTTGTATGTGTATTTGCAAACTTGGTGGAGATATTGATAGTTATTGCCATGTTTGCTTTGTGTCTCATTCCTATGATGATACTATGATCTTGCTTCGTGTTCATGCTTGCGATATGTCATGTGCATTTTCTATTCCTATTATTTGTTCGCATGACATGATTGCCATGATTTACTCTAGTGTGTTGCATCTTTGCTCCACTAGTGTGCACGGCTTGATTACTATGATTGCTTCCCTTGTTACATCACCGTTGATTCATACTTGGTCATTTCACGCGATTGATTTGGTCATTTCACGCGATTGATGACAACCATCTACATGCTTTGCACGACATGATTTTTATTGCTTCTTGTCATATATCTCCATGTGTTGCCTCTCTCATGTTAGACAATTTGCCATGTATTGAGTGCAACAATGATTCTAATCTTGCTCATGAGATTGCCCCCATAGCATTCTCGCCTATATTTGGAGATTTTGATATATTTTTTGTGAAGCATGCTTGTCTTCCTTCTTTGCACCATATACCTCGTGCCATGAATATTGCCATTGTTGCATCATATTGTTCATCCACTTGTGCTTCTAATGGTTATGTGCAAGAGAAGAGAACCATCATGGATGATGTGTTTATCTACCATGCGCATACGATCTTGGTTTTGTTGTGTGCATGTGTAGGATACTTGGACCTTGTGTCACCTTCCATGTCACGTGGGTTGACAATCCGAGCTCTTGAGAGCGAACCGCCTTCTACCACGGCGATTCTACATTGCACTTGCTTGTACTTTGGCATTGTGAAGGACGCACAAGGACATGATTTCAAGGTGATATCCTTCTCTTTTGAGAACCCCCAAACCATGAGCATGGATATTATGGATCATAATACTTGTGTTGCTTTCCCCATGAGACTTATTATTCATCTTGGATCACTTGATTGCACACTTGTTAGAGATCTTGCTTTGACTTGTCATCTTCACCATTCCATGCATCATGATATATATGCCTTGTGTGTTCCATCCAATTCATGGATTACTTGCTCCTCCCATATGTTTGGTTGCAAAAATGTCATCACTTCACTATGCCATGTCCCATTGATTGCTACATGCTTACCTTGATTGCCTCACACATGATGAACAATTGCTCTTTCTATTGTGTTGAGTGCCACACAATATTCACTACACCCCATGCACAGTATGCTTGGATTGTCTTGCACTTGACCCATGTGTTTAGACACTTAATTTTATTTGGTGTTGTGAATGATTCCTATGCCTACCATAGGACTTTCATTGAGAAATTTGTGAATGCTTGCTATGAACTTGAGGTAGATGCTTCTTCTCTTGTCACACATATTTGCATCACTACCTCACATCACATGCTTGTCCCCATGATTTCATTGCTTGTGCTCGATTGATATGCTTACATGCCGTGTCACAATCCTTTGTCACACCATATGCTTTGCACGATGATGACACTTGTTTGGTGAATAACCTCTTGAATGCTTGGTTTTGCACTAACGCTAACCACATTTGTTTTTCCAAGTGTTTCTTGTTGTTACTCCTTTTGAAAGAATCACAAGACGGTGAGACAATGGAGAGTGCCCATTTCGAGCTTCAAGATGACAAGAACTTGTTGAACGTTCACTTCTACATGGCGAAGCCATCTCTTTCCCATGGTTATTTGGTTTTCGATCGGAGGTCGGATCTTTCCCAAGGGAGGTGAGATGATGCGGAGCATCCTACAGACATCACCATGTCAAGAGTCTGTTTGGCAAGTTACACGTTGGACATCCACTTCACATACACAAAGGTGAATCATCTCCTTTACGTGTGTTCACTTGACCCCTTCGAGGATGTATACTACTTGACAATGCACTCGTGTGCATGCATAGGTATTGTCGAAATGCTACGGCGATGAGGAGTGCGAGTGCAAGTGTACAACTACAGCATACGGGAGGGAAGCGTGGAAATGAAGACGCAAGAAGAAGAGCTGCCGAAGAAGCTCCAACGAGCGGACGTCCCGACGATACTAGATGACCGGCCCCTCCCAGCGAGCGGACATCCGGCCCCTACCAGACGACCGACGCATTTACATCGAGCCAAATCAATGGAAGACCGATGGCACCGGACGAACGGTGACCGGATGACCGCCAGCTACCGGACGTCCAGTGCCACCTCAACCGAGCCAAAGTAAGCGAACGTCCGGTGACTACCAGACGTCCGGAAGCCCACGAGCCACCGGACGACCGGTCCCCAGCAGATGTCTAATACCTGTCTGTGTACAGAGATCGGGCCCATGGCCCATGTATCCATCTCCCGTTTACCCCTTCGTGGACCTAGACTTTATATACTCCTCCACCTCCTCCTAGTTAGGGTTAGTTTTGTGATTGCTCATATTAGAGATAGAGCCTCGCTCATCCATACAGATCTACTCCATGAGAGAGACCGCGACATCTACGGAGAAGATCCACCTTGGAATCAAGACCCCTCACGGGAAGATCCCCTCGTGGATTCAAGACCTCCTCATGGAGAAGAACTGGTTACCTCTTGTATCGTACTTTGTTGACTTTGGATCGTGTATGTCTCTTTGTGTTTCGAGGATCTAGCACATATGTGATCGTTCTTGTTGGTTTGAGTGATTCTCTCATGTGTTCCCCTCATGTTTCCCCTCATGTTCTTCGTGTTCTTTGCGGGATCCGCTCGTTTCGTGAAAGATCGTCCATCTAGGGTTCCACCCTACATCAGAAGGCCAAACAGCAATGACCCCAGGAGGTGACATGAATGGGGCCGGCCTGCGTGTTAACCGGCCTGCGACGAGCATGAGAAGATGATGTTGTGGCTAGAGTGGGTGATGGAGTTATGGTGCGGACGTCGTGCCGCACAGACGGTGGTAGCGATGAGTCCTTCTCCTAAGTTGCAGCGGGGTTAGTGGCGGCGTTAGCCACTAGAGAGCCGGAGCGGCGAGGAGCGCCATTGCCCACGGGTGCTGTCTGGGGCGACACGAGCGGCCCGGTGTTCAGCACAGACATGGCGAGCGTCGGCCATAGGAACGATGGAATGGGGGCGGAGTGAACGGTGGAAGAGTGGCTTCAACACACCCCTAACTAGCGCGCCAAATGTCAGATTCAGGGCTCCGCAGACCCAAGAAAGGTTTGAACTCTGGGGTGTTTGCGAAGAACTCGACCTATCCAGCCTACCAGCCCATCGCTCCACAGCCTAGCTCGATGAACAAGGGAGAAGATGAACACGGAAGTTTACCCAGGTTCAGGCCACCTTCAGGTGTAAAACCCTACTCCTGCTTTGTGGTTGATTAACCACAAGAGGGGCTGAAGATGAACTAGTACAAGGGATGAACAACCTGGTGAGGTCTGCTCTAGTGAGGGTGGAAAGGATCCCCTCCCTCTATGGTGGTGGCTAACCTATACTTATAGTTGCCTCGGTCCTCTTCCCCCAAAACATAGGCGGGAAGGGATCCCACAGTGGCCAATTTGATAGGGGACAAGTAGTACATCTTATCCTAATGAAAGGTGGTCTTCGTGTGCAAAGCTTCATGTCGTGACGCCGTGGTGGGCTCGGTGACGACATCCGTCCCGTCGTCCTGGCGGTCTTAGTCTTGTTGCACGAGAGTGGAAACATTTGTGAGCTTTCTCGGGAACCCATGCCTGTGCTTGCCTCCTTAGAACTAGAGAGGAAACTGCCTCTTCTGCGCCCACTGGCGCACGCCGGGCCTTGGTTGTCATGGCTTGCGTCATCGCAACCTCATGTGGTCAGGCACCTGCATTGAAATCTCCGCTCCCTCTGGAGGTCTTGGTTTCGTCCGCCTTGTGAGGGTCTTGTCTTGACGGTATAGTATATGGGCCGTACCAGGCCGTCGATGAAGCCGCGCCGTTGGCCACAGGTAGGCATGTCTGGGTACCCTAGTTCCCAGAACGCCGACAGGACTCCGTCAGGCTGCTCCGTGCCACGGAGCTAGGCCAGATCTGGGTCATGCCCATTTCTTATGGTCGCTGGCCGTCAGCGGGAACACCAGATTGAGGTCCTCCTCCTTAGCGACGTAGGAGGTTGAGAGCGCCAGCACGTGGGAGGAGGAGCTCATGACCGGGGCTGCAGACTTCGCTTTCCCAGTGGGCGCCATTAGTAAAATTGATAACACTGGCAGGGGAGAAGGAAAGGCGACACTCTGTCTGGATCTGGAGGAGCCTAGCACAAGAGAAAGGGGGTCACGGAAGGATGTGGAAGATGCAAGGCAAGGACGAGAAATGATAGCCCCGCGGCGGCGCGCTAGGCTTCATGTTAGCCTAGGCGGTTGCCGATGTGACATGGGGAAGTGGGGCGTCAGTGCCCTGCCGCACGCCACGTGTCGAGCCTAGCCCGCAGGCGGTTGCGGCCCGTGTCGCTTCGTCCTCCCCTCTTCGTCTCTGCTTCCGATCAAGGCCGAGCATCCCGTGGGCCGAGCGCTACTGTCGGGGCTCTAGGACTGGGGTACACAGGTCTGTCTTCCTATGGCCCAGCGCGTGGCTCCACCAATGGCCTGGCGCAGCCCAGCGTGTAGGCCTCACAAACAAGACCCTCACTAGGGTCCTTGCCTCGTGAGGAGCACTACATCAAGACCTCCCTATGCTGCCTCCCGAGTGGTGGACATATCTAGGCTCGCACCCTGCCTCACGAGGCACGTGGTGACGTGAGCCATGACGAAAAGTGCCAGGAGGGCGCCAGCAGACGCAGGGAATGACAGTTTCCTCTTGCTTCTAGAGGGACAGAACCACCACGCGGGTTCCCGAGGAATCCCCCAAAGGTTGCCATTTCAGTCCAACAAGACCAACACCATAGGCTCGGCAGGACGGAGGTCATCACAGAACCCACCAGTGCGTCACAACCAGATGATATGCAAACGAAGACAACCTTTAGTCAGGATAGGGTGTACTCATGTCCCCCTTCGAATTTGGCCGTTGTGGTATCTGAAAGTGCGTTATATCGACTAGAGGGGGTGAATAGGCGATTTTTACAAATTCATCACTAAGGAATTTTAGGGTGAGGAAATTCCTAAGCGATGAACTACTTAGGAGTGGAATAAGTACTGAGATGCAAGCAAAACAGAGTAGCACCATGGTCATCATGATGAAATGAAAACAAGCATAGAGTACAAGTAGTGTAAACATAGGATAAGAAGGCTGAAGACAAACTGACTGAAGAATTAGGATTGAGCAAATTGAGAAAGTCTTCAGTCAAAGTGTTCAAACAGAAATGATCATGTAGTTGTACACAGAAATGAGGAAATGAAAGGGTTGAGGAAATAGAACCAGTAGCTTGGTGAAGACGATGATTTGGTAGACCAGTTCCAACTGTTGTGACAATTGTATGTCTGGTTGGAGCGGCTAGGTAGTTAAACCTGAGGACACACAGTTCCGGACATACAGTCCTCACCGTATTCTCCTTGAGCTAAGGTCACACAGACGTTGCCCAATCACTCATGGTAAGTCTTCAGGTGACTTCCAAACCTTCACAGACTCGGTCACTCGGTGATCCACAATTTCCTCTTGGATGTTCTAGACCATGACGCCTAACCGTCTGGAGGATGCACAGTCCTCAAAGGTAACAAGCGTCGATTCCACACAGGAACAATCTCTTTAGTGATGCTCAATCACTTTGGGTTTCTAGGTGTTTGGGTTTGGGTTTTCCTCACTTGATGATTTTCGCTCGAAATCCTTGGAGGATGGGATGCTCTCAATGACAAGTGTCAGTTTCTCGCGGAGCAGCCAACCAGCTAGTGGTTGTAGGGGGCGGCTATTTATAGCCTAGGGAGCAGCCCGACATGATAAGTCATAAATGCCCTTCAATGATATGACCGTTAGGTGGGTAGATATTTTGGGACAGCTAGCGTGTAGCACAACAACGGTCGGAAATTTGGATATCTAATTCCTCAGGGCTATCATGTTCCTCATGATACGTCTCCAACGTATTCTATAATTTTTGATTGCTCCATGCTATATTATCTACTGTTTTGGACATTATTGGGCTTTATTATCCACTTTATATTATTTTTGGGACTAACCTATTAACCGGAGGCCCAGCCCAGAATTGATGTTTTTTGCCTGTTTTAGGGTTTCGAAGAAAAGGAATATCAAACGGATTCCAAACGGAATGAAACCTTCGGGAACATGATTTTCTCAACAAACAAGACCAAGGAGACTTGGAACCTACGTCAAGACACAAAAGAGGAGGCCACGAGGTAGGGGGGCGTGCCTACCCCCCCTAGGCGCGCCCTCCACCCTCGTGGGCCCCCTGTTGCTCCACCGACGTACTCCTTCCTCCTATATATACCTACGTACCCCCAAACGATCAAATATGGAGCCAAAAACCTAATTCCACCACCGCAACTTTCTGTATCCACGAGCTCCCATCTTGGGGCCTGTTCCGGAGCTCCACCGGAGGGGGCATCGATCACGGAGGGCTTCTACATCAACACCATAGCCCCTCCGATGAAGTGTGAGTAGTTTACCTCAGACCTAAGGGTCCATAGTTATTAACTAGATGGCTTCTTCTCTCTTTTCAGATCTCAATACAATGTTCTCCCCCTCTCTTGTGGAGAACTATTCGATGTAATCTTCTTTTTGCGGTGTGTTTGTTTAGATCGATCAATTGTGGGTTTATGATCAAGTTCTATCTATGAACAATAGTTGAATCTTCTCTGAATTCTTTTATGTATGATTGGTTATCTTTTGCAAGTCTCTTTAAATTATCTGGTTTGGTTTGGCCTACTAGATTGATCTTTCTTGCAATGGGAGAAGTGCTTAGCTTTGGGTTCAATCTTGCGGTGTCCTTTCCCAGTGACAGTAGGGACAACAAGGCACATATTGTATTGTTGCCATCAAGGATAACAAGATGGGGTTTTCATCATATTGCATGAATTTATCCCTCCACATCATGTCATCTTGCTTAAGGCGCTACTCTATTTTTAACTTAATACTCTAGATGCATGCTGGATAGCGGTCGATGAGTGGAGTAATAGTAGTAGATGCAGGCAGGAGTCGATCTACTTGTCTCGGACGTGATGCCTATATACATGATCATCCCTAGGTATTCTCATAATTATGCTCAATTCTGTCAATTGCTCAATAGTAATTTGTTCACCCACTGTAGAATACTTATGCTCTTGAGAGAAGCCACTAGTGAAACCTATGGCCCCCGGGTCTATCTTTATCATATTAATCTCCTACTACTTAGTTATTTCCTTTGCTCTTTACTTTTCCTTTATTTTACTTTGCATCTTTATTACAAAAATACCAAAAATATTATCTTATCATATCTATCAGATCTCACTCTCGTAAGTGGCCGTGTAGGGATTGACAACCCCTATTCGCGTTGGTTGCGAGGATTTATTTGTTTTGTGCAGGTACCAGGGACTCGCGTGTATCCTCCTACTCGATTGATACCTTGGTTCTCAAAAACTGAGGGAAATACTTACACTACTTTGCTGCATCATCCCTTCCTCTTCGGGGAAAACTAAAGCAGTGCTCAAGAGGTAGCACCTCACTTGTAGGCAATCAACATTGGCGAATTCCTAACTCCTCAGTCAGAATAAATTCCTCAGAGACTAGAAGATTTTCGTCTCTATCACTAAAGAAATTGACTGAACTGTATGAGATTTCCAATGGCTTCACTGGAAAGGATTGGGTAGGTGTAGGATTTTGAGATGAGCGTCACTTGGAAACTTTTCCTTAGTTTTGCCTCGACCCCACTTTAACAGTACGGTGTTTCCCATGACTCAAGAAAAAGAAAATGAAGCTACGAAAACAAAAGTCTTCACGCTTCATAACCCTCGCATGAATATCAAGTCTTCAGGATCACACCAATTTCTTCACTTTCAAAATCTTCAGAAAGCCAAATTCTTTAGTTGAAGACATTCATTTTTATGGGTCGACTTTCTCTGTAATATGAAACTCCTCATAGACATATAGACTTGTCTACACTCACAAATGCGTTAGTCCCTTAACCTATAAATCTTCAATACACCAAAATCACTAAGGGTCACTAGATGCACTTACCGTCTCCCCCTTTTTGGTGATTGATGACAATATAGGTTAAGTTTTCAATGGGGCTAAACATGTGAAGTGTAGATACTGAAATTGTAGAATTTGATTGCAAGATATAGAAGAACTCCCCCCGAAGATGTGCATATGTGAGGAATTTGCCTTGAAGAGCAAATGCACATTGTAGAATATAATCATGGAGATCCGCCCCTATATCTTGTAATTCATACACACATTTGACATATGATATGATGAATTTTAAATGCATGATGAAATATGGTGACTGATGTAATTCACCATGTGGGCATTAACATATAGGAGGAAATAGCATGCAGAAAAACATAGCAAGAGTATCAGACCACCATCGGACTTAAGTTTACAACTTGATCCAACAAATACTTCAGAAGAACGAGAGTTGGGGTCATCCAACAAATACAACTCAGCAAAAAAATGCCTATATATAGACCCGCTTGAAGACTGACTCACTTTTCTCCCCCTTTGTCATCGAATGACCAAAAGGGACGAAAAATGAGGTCTAATGCCCCTAAAGAATATCATCATGATGTCAATGCAGGAGCGCCAACGTTGTTGGGGTCATCCATTGATGTAGGCCCTGCCGCAGTGTCGTCCAAATCTTCATGCTCACCAGTCTCGTGCGATGAAGAATATGAGCTGGCCACCAAGTGAGGAACTTTTACCTATCTTGAATTTCTTCAAAGGTGGCTGATACCAGTCAAAGTCCTGCTTGATGCCCATCTGCTTGAGATCTTCATCACCATAGAGGTGAGACAGTACAACCCAAGTGCGATGAAACACTTCATGCAGATAGTAATGTTTCTTCTTCAAAGTGTTTTGAGTGATTGCCATATTCTGAAGAATTGAACCAAACTGTCATTTGACCCACTTGTGATTGTGATCAACCTTCTAATGAAGACTTAGGATAAGCTCATGATCATTCATCACCATTGGAGCAGTTGCTTGAGGAAAATGCTTTGAAGAATTTGCGGCAGTGTCATGGGTGGCAGAGTCATCATTGGTGGAGTAGGATGCAGCTTTGTGAAATTGTCCATCCAATAGATGAGTGCCTTCATCAATTACAGCAGCCTTGCCCTTCTCATCAGCTGAGGAAATAGTCTGTTTGAGGAGTTCGATTGGGGACAAATAGCTGAGATGGCGTTGACAATCAGCCCTGTAGTGAATTGAGTACCTTGATCTGATGAATCTCATGATCCAGGAAGCGTAAGGCTTCAATTCAAATGGGGACAGAGCGACATTGGCCAAAGTCCGCATAAAGAAATCGTGGTAGTTGATAGGAATACCATGTATGATGTTGAAAAGCAGATTCTCCATGATGCCAACAACTTCTTCATCATCATAGTTGAGGCCATTGATTGGCCTGAGGGTTTTGGTCAATATTCTGTATATGGTCCTTGGCACATAGACCAGTTCCTTGACGAGGAATTTGGTTTTAGGAGCTTGGCCTGGCTTCAAAGGCTTCATTAGCACTTGCATCAGATGATTTTCAAGTTTAGGTTCATCATAGATGCAACTTGCACCTTCAGTGGGAGGACTGACTTGGACGGCATGAAGCAATTCAGAGGCCGGTGCTTTGTAGTGAGTATTTTCAGTCATCCAGTCCAGCACCCATGAGTTCACATCTTCGACATTGCCAGTAATGTGCAACGTGGCATATAATTGAAGAATGAGTTCTTCATTCCAGTCGAAGGTGTCGGTGCAGAGGTTGAGCAGTCCAGCGTCATGAAGAACACTGAGGACTAGGGTGAAGCGGGGCAGCGACTCCATGTCCACATGAGGAATTTGCTCATGGTCAAAGATCTTGTCTTTATCGAACAACAGTGAGGAATAGAAGTTCATTTGACTTGCGGTCTAGAAGCGCTTGCATCTAAGTCTTGCTAAGTCATATGGATTGTAGTCCCAAAAGAAAATCTGCTCAGCAAAGAAGTCTTCAGCCTTGAACATCTACTTCTTGGAGTGAGGATTCCGAGGCTTGGGTGAACATTAATTGTTGAAGTCATCACAACCTCTTGAATCACAGTCTCTGGAGCCATAGGCTGAGGAATTTTGTGCCAATTTCTTCACTAGCCTTGGCCTCCATCTCAACAGCAACATTTTCATCAGCGCTAGTGGTTGGAACTTCTTCAGGAATAGTGAGGAGAGATGCCTGATGTTCTTCAAAGCCCGTGTGAATTTCTTCATTCTGAATAGGGGACTGAGGAATCTGTTGCAGAGGGGTGAACAGTGGTGAATTGGGGTGATGACCTTCCCAGTAGTCATCATTCAAAATTGGAGTGGTACACCCAATGTCCATGTCTTCATCTTCCTCATCTATTTCTTCAACGTCGGCCTCTTCAGCTGTGAATTGAGGCATGGGCAATGAAACCGGTGGAGTTGAAGGGATGTTATCCATTTCAATTTCTTCATCCAACTGCTATGTCGAAGCAGCAGAAGGATCTTCTTCTGACCTTGTCTCCCAGCCAATCTGCATGGTAATCGTCAAATTCATCACTGAGTGCTTTGATCTCAGCTTGCATGGTCACAAGTTCATCAGTTGTCATTTTGACAACGTTCTTCTTCAGAAGATGCTCCTTCTTGTAATGAGCCTTCTTTAGCTTCATGGACTTTTCAAACTTCCATTTTTCTTCGCCTATGAAGGCGATCAACATGTGATTCTGGCCAGATATGAGATTGGAATCAGGCATAGGAGTGTTGGGGTCCTTGTGCCAGAAATCAATTAAATCCAGGATCAACTTGGGATCCAACAGAAGAGGCACATTGGTGCATTTGGCTCTAGCGACCCATTTTTGTCTGTCCCTGATGATTTCTTCTAATTCCTCATCATCAGCTTCGTCTTCACTAGACGGTACATGGAAGGCAACCTGCTTCTTGTGAGGACTTGGCCTTGTGCCTCGTCCAACAATGGCCTTTATCTTCAGCAAAGTTGGGCCTGTTGAGGACTGCAGAGGAGCTGAAGCAATTGAGATTCCAGTTGTCCTTTGGCACGAGGCGAGGTGCGCAGGTGCTGAGGACATTGAAGTAGCTACTGAAGATTTTGTAGCTGTGGGGACTAGAGCTTCTTGACGAATATGCTGTGAGGGCTTTGACGTGCTTGGCCGTGATGGCATTGCAGCCGAGGAACTGGGCTTGTGTGCATGCTTCTTGGGCATAGCCTTCTTAGGCTTTTTGCAGAGGCCTCAACAGCGGGAGAAACAAAGTCTTCATTGAATTTCTTCACTACTTCCGTGGCCATTTTGGCCAACTTGGCTTGCCGCTTGGCCCATTCATCCGAATAGTCCTCACCGCGCTTGAGGCTAGTGGGATCAGCAATTTGTCCAGGCGCCAAAGGAGGTCTTGGGCAAGGAGGGCGTAAGGCGAATTTCTTCAGCTACTTAGGAGTGACATATCTGTACTCCCTCCATTCCCGTGCCCATCTCCGCTCTATCCTCTGAATGCGCACTTTGCACTCATTCTTCATTTCTTCAGCTGGAGTGCAGTACCCTGCCTAGATGTCATCATGGATCTCAAATGATGTGTTTACTTCAAGTCTCTTTCCTCCCTTCTTAGGTCTCTTGCCACCAGCCATTTTCTTCAGCTGAGGAATTTGAAAAACAAAGTTCTCTGAAGAGGTATGCAATTTCTCTTCGAGGAACAGACATGAGTACCTGTGAACAGAGTATAGGTGCGAAGAATTTGGAGAGGTCCATGCGTTCTCAAAAGTTTTTTTAAAAGAACAAGTTTGAGGAATATGACCAAACGTGTCTTGAGGAATTTTGCTAAGGGGTCTTTGACTTAGGTTCCCGAGTTGTATAGATTGAAAATCAACACAATTAAGGAATCTTGAAGAAAAACATTGTTTGGGAAATAGATCAAGAACAGATGGATGTGAGGTGTTCAAATAGTGGGGAAGTTGAAGAATAAACACCTTTTGAAGATTTTGTGAAAATCATCCGAATCAACAAGGGCAGTAAAAATAGATTTTATTTACCCTTGACGAAGAACACTACGAACTGGGAAGTGTAGATGGGAAGTTCGTCCGTTCAGATCTTCCACGCCCTAACTCGGTAGCAGAAGACAACTACGGTAGTGACAGAGTGAAGATTTCCGCGACCGGCGAGAGTACGATGGCAACAAGATCGAGGTAGTGAAGCTCTTCCTCACCGGCAACGATGGAAGTAGTAGCGGCGCTAGGTCTGAGAGCTCGAGCGAGTGGAGTGAGGTCGAGCCGGGTAAATGCAGTCTGAGGAGGGTGAGGGGTATATATAGCCGAGGTGAAAAACAGCTCGCCCAAGGAAATTGGACTAACGTGCTTGTCGGTGTCAAAACCGGCGGATCTCGGGTAGGGGGTCCCGAACTGTGCATCTAGGTCGGATGGTAACAGGAGGCAAGTGACACAAAGTTTTACCCAGGTTCGGGCCCTCTCAATGGAGGTAAAACCCTACGTCCTGCTTGATTAATATTGATGATATGGGTAGTACAAGAGTAGATCTACCACGAGATCAGAGAGGCTAAACCCTAGAAGCTAGCCTATGGTATGATTGTTGATGTGTATGTTGTCCTACGGACTAAAACCCTCCGTTTTATGTAGACACCGGATAGGGTTAGGGTTAGAGTCGGTTACAATGGTAGGAGATCTTCATATCCGTATCGCCAAGCTTGCCTTCCACGCCAAGGAAAGTCCCTTCTGGACGCAGGACGGAGTCTTCAATCTTGTATCTTCATAGTCCAGGAGTCATGCTGAAGGTATAGTTCGGCTATCCGAACACCCCATAATCCAGGACTCCCTCAGTAGCCCCTGAACCAGGCTTCAATGACGACGAGTCCGGCGCGCAGATTGTCTTCGGCATTGCAAGGCGGGTTCCTCCTCCAAGTACTTCATAGAAGATTTTGAACACAAAGATAGTGTTCGACTCTGCAAAATAAATTTCCACATATTGCCATAGAGAGAATAATATTTACACAAATCTAATCTGCTGACGTACTCCGTAGTGTGACATCACACCACGGCCAAGCTTTTATTCGAACCGTTTTACTGTCCCATCTTAGCGCGTTATGCGAGGCGGTTTCCTTGGCACGTCTTGTTAAAGCAGACAACGTGTCCCCTTATTCCGGGATTCTCATCAATACGGGCATGGGTAACCCAACCGCGCCTTTGATTACGGCGCTTGGAGATAAGCGAGTTTTACCAGGCTGGTGGGGACATGTAGTCGCGTCCACCCATATAAGGGGATAAGGATCCACCTTTTCACCCACGCCTTCTTCGTCCTTTGCCTATCCGTTCTTGCGCACTCGAGCTCGAGCGCCCAAGTCCGCACTACCACCTCAACCTTCTCCAGTCATGTCCGGAGCGGGAGACAAGTGGATGGTCTCCTTCGTCATGGAGGGACACATCAAAAAGCTGAGGAAGGCCGGATATCTAGCTAGCGACATCGCGCACCGGCTTCCCGAAAAGGGGCAGCTCATCCCCACTCCTAGGCCCCATGAGAGGGTGGTATTCCTCCCCCATTTCCTCTGCGGACTGGGCTTCCCTCTGCATCCATTTTTCCGGGGGCTCATGTTCTACTACTGCCTGGATTTCCATGATCTGACCCCGAACTTCGTTCTCAACATCTCAGCGTTTATCATTGTGTGCGAGGCTTTCCTCCGCATCCGCCCCTATTTTGGCCTATGGCTTAAGACTTTCAACGTCAAGCCGAAGGTGGTGCGCGGCCGCCAGGCGGAGTGCGGCGGTGCCATGGTTGGCAAGATGGCCAACGTCCTGTGGCTCGAGGGCTCCTTTGTGGAGACCCTGAAGGGGTGGCAATCATGGTGGTTTTACGTCACCGAGCCGCGCGACGGTGAATGCATCGCACCACCTGAGTTTCGATCCGGCCCCCCTACGCGGCTCACCTCCTGGAAGGAGACATGCCTATCTTGGGGTAAAAAAGGAGAGCTGACCGGACTCCAAACATGCATCCAAATCCTGGTGGACAAGAAGCTCAAGCTTGTCAACGTAGTCCAGGTTATGCTCATCCGCCTGATCCTCCCGTGCCAACGACGGGCCTTCAATCTGTGGGAGTTCGACCCGGTGCAACATCAAACTGTAAACAGGCTCTTCGACACGACATACGAAGATGCCTGGAGGATGCTTTTCAAGGGCGCCGAGGCTCCCGCATCCGCTACCGAGGATCGCGGATTTAGCGCGCAGCGTCACGCGCTAGCGGTAAGCTGTTTTTTCCTTTTACAGGGTATCAGTTTTCCATAGTTTGACTCTATGCGGGATCTAAGCTCCCTTTCCTCTGATAGGATTGGCATGTGACGTCCGGACAGATTAACTATCCGGCCCCTTTGCCCGAAGGCCCAGCGGACGCTCGCTTGGCGAGGCTGCTGGTTCCGGCGCCCTATGTGGTGCCGGAGAAGAAGGCCACGAAAAGGGCCACGGGGACTCGAAAGAGCGCCCGATGCCAGGAGGTGTCGGATTCATCATCCGACGGTCCCGAAGCGCCTTCCTCTCGCGAAGACGAGGAGGAAGAAGAAGAGACCTCTCCCCCTCTAGCAGGAGGAGAGAAGAAAAGGAAGGCCGCCTTCTTTGAGGAGGCCGGAGGGTTCAAGAAGGGGAAAACCCTTCCTCCGGACTACTCCGCCGACGCCGACGACGGCGGAGATGAGTGGCAGCCCAGGGCCAAGCCCCTGGCAAAATCGTAAGTATCCGGATACCGGAGTAGTTCATAGTATTCATTTATTGCACAGCTTTCCCTTATGTCGAATATGCTTATGCAGCCCACCCAAAGACCGGCTCGACGCGTCGTCGAGCGGCTCACTGGACTCGTTGGATGTGAACTCGCTTCCGACGGCTTCCACCCCCCCCCCCCACTACGGACGACACCGAGGTGTTGTCGCAACAGGTTCCAAGCAGGGAGGAGGTGGTCCCGGAGGCGCCGCAAGGCGACCTCCCGGACTCCAGGAGTAAAGGAGATGAAACCCCCCAGGGCTCCAAGTCTGGCTCTAGGCCGGACACCGCTCCGGGACCTTCAAAGGTTCCGGAGTCCAGCAGGGGACCTCCTTCCAAGAGGAGCAAGTCCACTGTGCCGGCGGCCTCCGTCCAACCGGAGGCGCCGAACAATATGCTGGAGGCGCTCCAAGGCGCCTCCATTGACGAGGAGCACCGCGCTATTATGAGTGCGGTGGTCCAGAACGTTCAGTCCGCAAAAAAGGACTGACTGAAGTGTGTACTAGCCTTTTGACAGGCTTCAAGGTAAGTAAAGAAAGTGTAAATAATAGTACCGCATAGACAGTAGCCCCTGATGCTCTGTTTGGCGTTCGGGAAGAAAAAGCCAAATAGAGGATCAAATAGAATTCGCAGGAGTCTAACAAAAATGAGTCAATATGCGTGTGCAGGCTACCCTGCTTGCGTCCGCCGCACTGACTGCGGAAGTGGACATGCTAAAGAAGGACCTCGAAAGGTCCGAGCAAGAGCTCAAGCGTGCCAAGAAGCAGCTCGAGGACAATGAAGGTAAGAAATACCTTGTTAAAAAAAAATATATATATATAAAAGGTGCAATTGAAAAAAATGACAGGATTATCGTGGCTATTATAGGGGCCACGTCTGAGGTGGCGACCCTTAAGCAAGCGCTGGACGAGGCCGAGAAGAATTCGGCCTCGGAGCGCACCGAGCGGGAGAAGTATGAGGCCGAGGTTGGCAAGGTGCGGCAAGAGCTCCAGGCTCTCATGGAAAAACATGAGAGTTTGGAGCGTGACTCGAAGACGCAAGCATCCGAGCTTGCGGTGGCTATTGAAAATGCCAAACCTGCCAAGGCCGAATCCCAGAAGACCCTCCATGAGTTGGATGAGGTGAAGAAGATAGTGGCGGGTAAGGCATTCTTTATGCAAAGTAAACACATAAACGTTAGTTACTTGATACTTACCCGAATCCGGAGCTCTCCAGGGGCATTTGTAGATCTTCCCTGGAGTGTATCCGATGCCGCCGCATTCTATCGAGCCGAGGAGGGCAGCTCGACGGAGAAGGTGTTCTGGTCTCAGTATGCTGAGGCCGGACACCCCGTGCCCCTGAGCGACCAGCTGAAGCAACTGGTCGAGCTCCACAAGGCGGCCGAACAGGCCATGAAGGGCCTCCTAGTTCGGCTGTGGCCTGGAGAGGCTCTGCCTGGGAGCTATTTCGGGCTGGTGCGGCGGCTGGTGGAGGCCTGTCCAAGGCTCGAAGTTGTCAAGTGCTCCGTCTGTATTGAAGGTGCCCGTAGGGCCTTTGCCCGTGCTAAGGTGCACTGGGGCAGGCAGGATGCGGAGAAGCTTGTGAAGGACGGGCCACCAGCGGGGAAAGAGCATCGCAAGCCCGAAAATTACTATAAGGATGTTTTGAAGGGTGCCCGCCTTGTGGCGGATGAATGTACTAGGGATGTAATTTTTGAGTAAAACTCGCTCGTGTTTTTCCTGTGCGCTGAAAACTTGTTCATATGCGCTGAGCAATGCTGCTTGAATTTAAAATATTACCTTCTGTGCGGCTGTTTATCAATACTGAGAGATGGCGAGTCGTCGGCTTCTGCCGCCTTGCCGCTAGTGCTGGGGTGTTCGGGGATAAACCTGGGTGCTCTTTTTCCCATATTTGGGTCCTTCGAGGGAGGTGCTTAGCCCAACGAACGAGGCAATCGGACTATAATGCGTGAACACTCTCACTTAGCCATAGAATTCTATAATTTTAAATTTCGGCGAAGCCCCTAGTATTCGGAAGACCGAGTTCGGGGCGCTATCCACGCCTTGGCCGGACAGAGCCGACTCCTTGCCCTAAGCGGCATAAGTCTTTAGGGACTCGAAAAAACCTCTTGAACAGCGACCAGCTCTCGCTTCATCATGACAGTCAGTTTTAGCTTTCTCCACTAAGGTGCTCGGCCCAGCTCAACTGGGGCACAATCGCAGTGGTTCTCCTAGTGCTACCTTAGCCGATATAGCGGAACGTAAGGCACCAAAACATAGGAGCCGTGCAAACCCAACTATTGACCCAAGACATGATTCGGAGCCGATGCATATAGTGCTATAAGTTCGGGGTGCCGCACTTGTGAAAGTGTTCGGACTTCTCACACCATATTGAGGGGTGCTAAAAGCCCCTGGCGTATTTTGGCCGTACCAAGTTGTACGGGTGCAACATGTCGTTAAGGAACATTTATTTATAAAAAGATAATGCAAAAAATAGACAGAAGCTATGCATTGTTTATTAAAAATAGCTGCGATCAAAGCAGAATGATACAAGTAATGCGATAAACGAAAAGTTGGACTATTTAACATGTCTGCTCCAGGGGCAAGCTGTGGAATAGTATGCGAAGAAGGTATACTGCTCGTGATAGAGACCACCTGGGATTTCCGTAATGCGGCATGGCTTGTCTACTTCCCTGGTTCTTGCATCATTTGTGCGGCAATTGAATTGCCGAACAGGCCTTCCAAAGAGTAGAGTCCTGGAAGTAAGAGAAAAGTAAAAAAATCGGCAGCCCCTGGTGCGGTTTAAGCCGTGTTTTGGGAGTGCCGTGATGGTGCCCCTCCCCCTATGCCGATGGTATTTCTAGAGCGTAATTATGTACGCGAAGTACTGGCGTCGCCTTTTTGCTAGGGTTGGGGTTGGGGCCGCATTGCTACGCCTGCTCGGAACATGCCAGGCGGTCTTGTTGTAGGTTACTCCGGGCGCGCTTGACGGTGCCCGGACGTTTAATGGCCGGACTGGAGAACTACCTAGAGAGGCTGCTTTGTACTTCCGCTGCAAGGGACGCCATGTGCTCCTCCGTTCAGAGGGAGCGTTCGGTGTTTCCATTGATCGTAATTACTCCATGAGGGCCTGGCATCTTGGGCTTAAGGTATGCGTAGTGCGGTACCGCATTGAATTTGGCGAATGCGGTTCATCCGAGCAGTGCATGATAGCCACTGTGGAATGGGACTATGTCGAAGATCAATTCTTCACTTCAGAAATTATCCGGGGATCCGAAGACCATTTCAAGTGTGACTGAGCCTGTACAGTTGGCCTCTACACCTGGTATTACACCTTTAAAGGTCGTTTTGGTGGGCTTAATCATCGAGGGATCGATGCCCATTTTTCGCACTGTATCCTGGTAAAGCAGGTTCAGGCTGCTGCCGCCATCCATGAGGACTCTAGTGAGATGAAATCCGTCAATAATTGGGTCTAGAACCAATGCGGCAAATCTGCCATGACGGATTCTAGTGGGATGGTCTCTTCGATCAAAGGTGATCGGGCAGGAGGACCATGGGTTGAACTTTGGGGCGACTGGCTCTACCACGTATACGTCCCTTAACGCGCGCTTCCGCTCCCTTTTGGGGACGTGGGTGGCGTATATCATGTTCACCGTCCGCACTTGTGGGGGAAAACCCTTCTGTCCATTGTTGTTCGGCGGCCAGGGCTCCTCGTCGTCATCGCTATGCAGCCCCTTGTCTTCATTGTTGGCGCTTAACTTGCCTGCCTGCTTGAACACCCAACAATCCCTATTGGTGTGATTGGCCGGCTTTTCGGGGGTGCCATGTATTTGGCACAAGCGGTCAAGTATTCGGTCCAAGCTGGACGGGCCCCTAGGATTCCTTTTGAATGGCTTCGTCCGCTAACCGGATTTAGAGCCTCTGAATCCAGCATTAACTGTCGTATCCTCAGCATTGTCGCCGTTAATGCGGCGCTTCTGCTTGTTGCGACGCGACCTACCACTAATGTCCCTGGTATCCGAACTACCAGGGTTCTTGGTCATATTGTTGGTACGAGCGAGCCAGCTGTCTTCTCCTGTGCAAAAGCGGGTCATGAGTGTCGTGAGTGCTGCCACAGATTTCGGCTTTTCCTGTCCGAGGTGCCGGGCCAGCCACTCGTCACGGATATTGTGCTTGAAGGCTGCTAGGGCCTCAGCGTCCGGACAGTCAACTATTTGATTTTTCTTTGTTAGGAACCGTGTCCAGAATTGTCTGGCCGATTCCTCTAGCTGCTGGATTACGTAACTTAGGTCATCGACGTCTGGGGGTCGCACATAAGTGCCCTGGAAATTGTCAAGGAATGCGGCTTCCAGGTCCTCCCAATAACTGATTGACCCTGTCGGCAAGCTGTTGAGCCAATGCCGAGCTGGTCCTTTAAGCTTGAGTGGGAGGTATTTGATGGCGTGAAAATCGTCGCCGCGGGCCATATGGATATTAAGGAGATAATCCTCGATCCATACCGCAGGGTCTGTTGTGCCATCATATGATTCGATGTTTACGGGTTTGAAACCCTCGGGGATTTGATGATCCATTATTTTGTCTGTATAGCACAGTGGGTGTGCGGTGCCTCTGTACTGGGCGATATCATGATGTAGCTCCAATGAGCTTTGTCTACTGTGTTCGGCCCTGCCGAATGTGTGGCCGACGTGACGTTTACCGTCTCGAGCCGTGGGGTGCCCACGCGATCCGTAGATCGATCGTGTTTGCCTTGCCTTGTCCTCCAACATGTCTTGTAAGTCCGGCGCATATTCCCGTGCCTTGGTACGGGGTGCGGCTTGAGTGGAGGGCCGGGAGGCCTCTCTGTCGCGGCCATGAGGTGGCCGTTCGGCCGCATCAAGTGCTTCCTCCTCTAATCGGGGTAGCAACCTGCGCTTTGGGTAACTCTTGGAGGGGCGTTCGAGTTTATGCTCTTCGGCCGCAAGGACTTCAGTCCATCTGTCAACGAGCAAATCTTGATCAGCTCTGAGTTGTTGCTGTTTTTTCTTGAGGCTTCTTGCTGTGGCGATAAGCCTGCGTTGGAAACGCTTTTGCTCAACGGGATCCTCTGGTACGATGAATTCGTCACCGTCGAGGCTTGCCTCGTCTTCGGAGGGAGGCATATAATTATCGTCCTTAACCTCTCTGTCTGCCGCTCTCTCATGAGGGCTGGTTTCTCCATCCTCCTATGCTAAACCTTGCTGGAGGGGGTTTTCTTCGGCACTCTCCAGAGTACTATTATCTCCCGTGCTGGAATCACTGTTTTTGTGTTGGCGGGATTTTGTGCGGCGCCGCTGACGCCGGCGCTTTTGCTATTTCTTGGAGGGGTCATCCTCCGCTGTTCCATTGCCATCTCCCTCTTTTGGGGTGTCCACCATGTATATGTCATATGACGAGGTAGCTTTCCAGGGCCTAGTAGGCGCTGGTTCTTCATCATCTCCTTCATCGACGTCCATACCGTCGATGTCTTCGGAGTCGTAGTCGAGCATGTCGGTTAAGTCGTCGACAGTGGCTACAAAGTGGGTGGTGGGTGGGTTTTGAATTTTTCATCGTCCGTACCCCAACCTTGTTGACTGTAGTTCGTCCAGGGCTCTCCTGATAAAGAGAGCGACTTCAGTGACTTCAGGATATCGCCAAAAGGCGTGTGCTGAAAAACGTCCGCCGCCGTGAACTCCATGATCGGCGCCCAATCGGATTCGATCGGCAGGGGCGCGGAGGGTTCGGAGTCCGGCGAAGAATCCAGCCCCATGGAGTCACGAGTCTTGTAGAGTATGGGGCTGGTGTTCGGCTCAACCGCCATTGGGATCACAGCCCCCGAGGTGGCGTCCAACCACTCATCCTCGATCGGTGCGGTTGGTTCCGAACTAAGGGTCGGAGCCGATGCAGGTGCGGCCTCCACGGCGCTGTTTGGCAGGAGGGCTAGATCATGCTCATCGTGATAGTGCGGCGCGCTCGGCAGTGGTTCGAATCCGTTGAAGATCAAGTCCCCGCGGATGTCAGCCGTGTAGTTTAAACTTCCGAATCTGACCTGACGGCCAGGGGCGTAGCTTTCGATCTGCTCTAGATGGCCAAGTGAGTTGGCCCGCAGTGCGAAGCCGCCAAAGACGAAGATCTGTCTGGGGAGGAAGGTCTCACCCTGGACTGCATCGCCATTGATGATCGTAGGAGCCATCGGGCCTAATGGCGACGGCACAGAGGAACTCTCAAGGAAAGCACCAATGTCGGTGTCAAAACCAGCGGATCTCGGGTAGGGGGTCCCGAACTGTGCGTCTAGGACGGATGGTAACAGGAGGCAAGGGACACGAAGTTTTACCCAGGTTCGGGCCCTCTCGATGGAGGTAAAACCCTACGTCCTGCTTGATTAATATTGATGATATGGGTAGTACAAGAGTAGATCTACCACGAGATCAGAGAGGCTAAACCCTAGAAGCTAGCCTATGGTATGAATTGTTGATGTGTATGTTGTCCTACGGACTAAAACCCTCCGGTTTATATAGACACCGGATAGGGTTCGGGTTACATAGAGTCGGTTACAATGGTAGGAGATCTTCATATCCGTATCGCCAAGCTTGCCTTCCACGCCAAGGAAAGTCCCTTCCGGACGCGGGACGGAGTCTTCAATCTTGTATCTTCATAGTCCAGGAGTCCGGCTGAAGGTATAGTTCGGCTATCCGAACACCCCCTAATCCAGGACTCCCTCAGTGCCCCTAACCCTTCTCATCCTAGTGACATGTGTTACCAACGTACAGTGCGGTGGAGATCATGTGAGATCGTGGGTGAATAGAATAATCATATCGTGGGATGTGGAATGGTTTGAGCGGCAAAAGCCAAAAATTGAAATATGAAAATTTTAATGTTACGTTCGCAAATTCTTCAGCTGATAAGGACACAATGAAGATTTTGAACGGGTTTCAAATAGAACACACATGAAGAATTTGTGAATAGACTAGGTTGAGTATAGCATAGAGGGGAAGGGTCCGATCACATTCACTTAGCAGAAAAGTCAACTTGAAGAATTAGTAATAAGTGAATGTTGTAGAGGACTGAAACTCATATATATATATAGCCAATGAAGAACAAAGTCGGAAAGAGTCAAGACTATGAAAAGTCGAAGAATTTGAACAACTGAGGAATTTCAAAACTGAAGAAAAAACTCAAATTGAAGAATTTCAACTTTTTTTTGGTGGCGTGACCCACCGTATAAGAATTATGATTTCAGACGCCACGTACAATTGTTGTAGGGCTCTGAGAATCTAATTATTCGTTAATTTCTTCACAATTAGAGGGTTAGTCTTCATTGATTGAAGAAAAACGTTACTTCGTGTGTTCCACATCTAAGTCATCAATTTGCATAAGTGTTAGGATGTGTGTCCTTTTCATAGGACATTCGAAGATTATAAATATTTAGCTCACACCGCAACTTGCTAAATCTCTTCTCATCCAAGGGCTTTGTGAAGATATCAGCTAGCTGTTCTTCAGTATTAACATGCTCGATAGAGATGTCGCCCTTCAACACATGATCTCGAAGAAAATGATGATGAATCTGGATGTGCTTTGTCTTCGAGTGTTGAACTGGGTTATTAGAAATCTTGTTGGCACTCTCATTGTCACAGTAGAATGGCACATTCTTCACATTGATGCCATAGTCCTTGAGGGTTTGCTTCATACATAGCAAATGAGCACAGCACCAACTAGCAACAATGTACTTAGCTTCAGCAGTAGAGAGTGATACACAGTTCTGCTTCTTTGAGAACCAACATACTAAGGATCGTCCGAGGAAATGGCATGTGCCTGATGTTGACTTGCGGTCCACACGATAACCAACATAGTCAGAGGCAGAATATCCAATGAGATCAAAAGTCGAGCCCTTGGGATACCATAATCCAAGTGTCGGTGTGTGATACATCTCCAACGTATCTATAATTTTTGATTGCTCCATGCTATATTATCTACTGTTTTGGACTATATTGGGCTTTATTTTCCACTTTTATATTATTTTTGGGACTAACCTATTAACCGGAGACACAGCCCAGAATTGTTGCTTTTTACCTATTTCAGTGTTTCGAAGAAACGAAATATCAAACGGAGTCCAAACGGAATAAAATCTTCGGGAACATGATTTTCTCACCGAATGTGATCCAGGAGACTTGGACCCTGCTCCAAAGAACAAAAGAGGCGGTCATGAGGGTGGGGGCGCCCCCCCTAGGGCACGGCCCCTGCCTTGTGGGCCCCTCGTTGCTCCTTCGGCGTACTTCTTCCTCCTATATATACACACGTACCCCCAAACTATCAGAACAGGAGCCAAAAACCTAATTCCACCGCCGCAACTTTCTTTATCCACGAGATCCCATCTTTGGGCCTGTTCCGGAGCTCCGCCGGAAGAGGGCCATCATCACGGAGGGCTTCTACATCATCCTAGCCCCTCCGATGAGGTGTGAGTAGTTTACCTCAAACCTTTGGGTCCATAGTTAGTAGCCAGATGACTTCTTCTCTCTCTTTGAATCTCAATACAAAGTTCTCCCCCTCTCTCGTGGAGATCTAGTCGATGTAATCTTCTTTTTGCGGTGTGTTTGTTGAGACTGATGAATTGTGGGTTTATGATCAAGTCTATCTATGAATAATATTTGAATCTTC
>NC_053023.1:324691306-324771223 GCF_003073215.2 Triticum urartu | reverse complement strand
ACTTTGTGAGTCGTTGGATTAAAAGCACAGTTAATCATGCGAGATGAGCGAACCGAGTGTTCGTGTCGTCGTATGAGCAGTGCAGGCTCGTGGCCCATGTAGGGAGCGCCTAGAACAGCCTTTTTAGTTGGCTTTTTTTTAATTAAGAAGCTAAGCTTGTTTCCATGTTCGATGCCACCAAGCATCATTGTCGCATTTGTATCGCTCTGTTCTTCTCTTTAGCAGCGGTCGTTTCTTTTTTCTAAGAGATCCTTTTCCATTGTTTGAACAAACACAATGTTTAGTAGTTCTTTTTATGTAAAATAATTGTTGTAGATTTTTTAATATAATTTTTAATAGTTGTTTTACCGGTTGCAGTTGCATGTCTACTACTATAGTCCGATTGAAACTGGGGCCGGGAGGAGGTTTGTTGGCTAGTTGCATGTCCACCACTAGATATGCAACTGCAAACATTGTAGTCTGTCTGCAACTACAGCTGCGTCCATGTTGTTTTTATCAATATAATGTTTTTCCTTTTTATGATTTTCTGATTCTTCTTTTTGGATAGAAAGTGGGAAAGAGTACTGAGACGAAAGGGCCCAACTTTGTAATCGTTTCATTTTCTTTGTTTGATGATGTAGGGTGGAAACCCTAGGGCCGATCTTTCACGATTGGAGCGGATCCTATGAAGAACAAAAGGGGAAATGAGAGGAAACACTCAAATCAACGAGGAATGATCACACATGTGTTAGATCCATGAACATAAAGTGTGATACAAAATTCAAATGCAACAAAGGATGACACAAAAGGTCTTCTTTGCGAGGAGGTCTTGAGGGGTCTTCCCGTGATGGGGTCTTGAATCCACTTGGGGGATCTTCTCCGTAGAGGTCGTGAACTCCAATGGAGAAGGTATCAAGTGGATGAGCAAAGCTCTGTCTCTCAAATGAGCTAATCCTTTGCTAACCATAGAAAGAGGGGGGAGGGGAGTATATATAGTCCAAGTGGATGAAGCAGTACATGCACCTCACCCCAACACACTGTCAACACACAGGCGTCAGACGTCCGACAGCTACCGGTCGTCCGGTGGCTCTTGAGGGTCCGGTCGTCCGGTACTTGTCGGAAGTCCAACGTTCTGGCTCGGGATGGTCGGCGTTGGATTTTTGGCCAGCGTTGGACGTCCGGGGCGTCAGTCGTCCGATGGTCTTCCTACTTCTGACGTTTTGGTTCCGTGATGGTGATGTCGGTCATCCGGAGGGGCTGGAGCATGTCGGACGTCCGATCGGTGTCGTTCTTCCGGCCGCTGGACCGTGCGCAGGCTGGGACTCGGCTGGCTGGTTGGAGCCCCCAGGCGTCGGACGTCCGACGAGTACCGGTCGTCCGGTGGCTGTAGATTCCTGGTACCTCTTCCTCTTGGTCCTTGTACTTGGTGTCCTCGCCATCTTATCCGTTGGGTGTAGATGTCCTGTGGCTTTCCTCCAAGTACCTCATTAGACATAGTGTCTCCACTTGAGGTAGTACCTATGTCTCATATGTAGAAAGCGGTAGTTCAGAGAGGAGTGAGTTCACCTTATCTTCGATAGCCTTTGCTCGAGCTCTTTTCATTGGTCCAAGTGGTGTCATGGGAGACGTAGGTAGGTCCATGGGGATGACCATAGGATCAAACTTCATTCTAGCATTCAGAGATTTTTCTTTATACTTGTGTAGTAATTTCTCTAGATCATCTCTATCATTGCAAGCAAAAATATCTCTAGTTGCTTCTTCACTCATAACATAATCTTCCAGTACATTAGGCAATTCATATCTAGGAAGGCTAGTTCTAGCAGGTGTTTCAGGAGATTCCGTTTCAAGCTCATCATCAGATTCAACGACATCATGTTGTATAACTGTAGCAATTTGTTTATCAAGAAATTCACCAAGTGGCACATCATCATTATCAAGCAAGGTACTAGCATCATCATAAGCATCATTCATAGTAGAAGCAGCATCATCAATAACTTGCGACATATCAGAATTGATAGCATGTGGTGGTGTTGCAAGTGTATGCATAACAGAATGTGAATCTAAAACAGAACTGGATGGCAGTTCCTTACCTCCCCTCGTCCTTCAGGGAAATATCTTAGTTGTAGGATCCTTCAGATTCTTCATAGTGATAATATGATAATAATCCCAAGTGACTCAACAAATATAGCTATGCTACCTGGCAACGGCACTAGAAAAAGGTCTTGATAAACCACAAGTATGGGGGATCGCAACAGTTTTCGAGGGTAGAGTATTCAACACAAATTTATAGATTCGACACAAGGGGAGCCAAAGAATTTTTGAAGGTATTAGCAGCTGAGTCGTCAATTCAACCACACCTGGAGATTAATTATCTGCAGCAAAGTAGTCAGTAGCAAAGTAGTTTGATAGTAGTGACAACAGCAATAGTAAGAGTAACAGTGATAGTAGTAATTTTGTAGCAAGTGTAATAGTGATGATAGCAGTAGTAACTTGGCAGAAACAATATGGAAAAGTTCGTAGGCATTGGATCAGTGACTTGTTGGATGATATTCATCATGCGACAGTTAAAACCTAGGGTTATTCCGTACCAGCTCCAGTTCATCGATATAATGTAGGCATGTATTCCATAAATAATCATACGTGCTTTATTAAAAGAACTTGCATGACATCTTTTGTCCTACCCTCCCATGGCGGCGGGGTCCATATTGGAAACTAAGGGATATTAAGTCCTCCTTTTAATAGAAAACCGGAACAAAGCAGTAACACATAGTGAATACATGAACTCCTCAAACTACCGTAATCACCGGAAGAAGTCCCGGTTATTGTCACTCCGGGGTTACCGAATCATAACACGTAGTAGGTGACTATAACTTGAAAGATCGGATCTAGAACATGGATATAATGATGATAACATAAACGGTTCAGATCTGAAATCATGGCACCCGGGCCCAAAGTGACAAGCATTAAGCATGGCAAAGTCATAGCAACATCAATCTAAGTACATAGTGGATACTAGGGATCAAGCCCTAACAAAACTAACTCAATTACATGATGAATCTCATCCAACTCCTCACCGACCAGCGAGTCTACGAAGGAATTACTAACTATCGCTGGGGAGCATCATGGAATTGGCGATGGAGAAGGGTTGGTGATGACGAAGAATGGAGATCCCCCTCTCCGGAGCCCCAAACAGACTCCTGATCTGCCCTCCCGAGGTAGAACAGGGCTTGGCGGCGGCTCCGTCTTGTGGATCGTGATAATTCTTTCTCCTTGATTTTTTCTCCAAAAATAGGATTTTATAGCGTTGGTTTCAGGGTTAGCGGGGCCCCCAGGTGGGGACAACACACCTGGGTGCGCCAGGAGAGGGGGCACGACCTGGTGGGTTGTGCCCACCCAGGTGCCCCTCTCCTGCACGTCTTGGCTCCAAAAATTCTTATTATTGATATAAAAAAAATCCTTGCAAAGTTCCGTTCCATTCTGAGAATTTTTATTTCTGCACAAAAACAACACCCTGGTAGTTCTGCTGAAAACAACGTCAGTCAGGGGTTAGTTTCATTCAAATCATGCAAATTAGAGTCCAAAACAAGAGGAAAAGCGTTTAGAAAAGTAGATACGTTGGAGACGTATCAACTCCCCCAAGCTTAAACCTTTGCTTGTCCTCAAGCAATTCAGTAGATAAACTGAAAGTGAAAAGAAAAACTTTTATGAACTCTTTTGCTCTTCCTTGCATAAATAAGCTTAAACAACACCCAGGTTTTCAGCCAACATTATAACTAACCATGTCGACAATAACTCTTAAAGATTAGAATGACTCATATCAATGACATAATCAGCTAGCGAGCAATAATAAGATATCTCAAACAGCAACACATTGTGAAGACAACAATGATATAATATGACAATAGTGGTATCTCGCTAGCCCTTTCTGAGACCACAAAACATAAATGCAGAGCACCTCCAAAGTTCAAGCAGCGACTAAACATTGTAATTTATGGTAGAAATGATCCAGTCATGATGCACCCAACATTAGCTACACACAATGCATAAATCATGACAACTGTGCTCTACTCAGTTTCTGGCGCTTGTTTTAGAAGGTGATGACACAACATAAAAGTAAATAGATAGTCCCTTCGCAGAGGGAAGGAGTGATTTGCAGAGGTGCCAGAGCTCAATTTTTAAAACAGAGGTAAATGATATTTTGAGACATTCGCCCTTCTCATTTACTTCACGACCATCAATTATCAATATCTCTCATGCTAAACAGGCTAGTGGCGGTTCCCAAGCGATAAAAGTAAATGTTTACTCCCCCTCCAACAATAATCACATTCCACGGCTTGTCCGAAACAATGGGTGCCGTCCAAACCAATAACAGTCCCGGGGGAGTTTTGTTTAATTATTTGCTTTTTTGAGTTCGGGACTGGGAATCCCTATTACCGCCCTTTTCTCGTACGATGGCGTGTGAATAAACACTCGACCTGAGAATAACCTGCATGGGAGATACCGACCACCTCCTGTCGTTCCATGAACGATCCAGTTACACAAAATGGATAATTTTTTAGAAGTTTTTAGAGGTGGCACATGCAAATTTACTTAGGACAGTAGGGTAATACCGTATATAGGTAGGTATGGTGGACTCATCTGGAATAACTTTGGGTTCAAGATTTTTGATGTACAAGCAGAATCCCCACTTAGTACAGGCGAAGGCTAGTAATTTAGATTGAGAAGCGGCCAACTAGAGAGCAACAACGATCATAACCATGCATTATGCATGAGTAACATTGGACACTAGCATGAGTAGGATATGAACATAAATATTATAGAGGCTATGTTGGTTTTGATTCAACTACATGCATGAACATGTACCAAGTCAGAATATTTATAGGAGGATACCATACCATCATACTACATCACAATCACCTTAACACTATGTTGATATCCAAGATAAATCATTATCAACTCCCAGCTACTTATCCATGGCATGAGAAACTATAATCTCTAATTGTCATTGCAAACATATTTAATCATAATGGGCTGAATCATGGATACTAGGTTAAACATATTTACACAAACAGAACAAGTCGAGTCCATACCTGTTTCTCTCTGCCACGACCAGTTCATCGAATGTCGTCATTATTGCCTTTCAATTGCATGACCGAATGATATGAAAATAATAATAATGGAAGAGTGCCATGGACTAAGCTGGAATCTGCAAACATTTTATTTAACACGAGAAGATAAGGTAAAATGTGCTCTTTATTAGTTCAACAATTATTCATATGAGAGCCACTCAAAATTTTCATCGTGGTCTTCTCCTCGGTATAACTCGAATAAAAAGAAAACAAATTCAGAGAAACACGCTGAAATATTTTTGGAGTTTTGTTTTCTTGAACAAGCAAATCAAAAGCAAAAACAAGAAAAACTATTTACACGGGAAAGCTCCCATCAAGCAAAAGAAGAACAAGGAAATATTTTTGGGTTTTCTCTTTTTAATATTACAGCTAAGGATGCATAGAAAGTAAACTGGCTACAACTTTTTTTTGGTTTTTCTAAAGTTTATCAAACACACAAGAAGAAAGCAAGAAAATAAATCTAAGCATGGATGATATACTGAAAAAGTGTGGACACTGACAAATGGAATAAGTGGACATGAATGTAAATTCGGTGGAAACACGTACTCCCACAAGCTTAGGCTTTTGGCCTAACTTGGTAGTCGATTAGTAGCCTGGAGGGTAGTAGGGGTGCTAAGGAGTGGGCATCCACTCATCCCACTGTTGGGGCTCTTGCTGTGCCGCTTCCGCAGCAGCCTGAGCATTCCGGTAGGCGATGATGTCTGCAAGCATGATCCTATATCCGCCCCTGGCAATAGAAATCAAACAGAGCAGGTGCAGGCAGTGGAATAATATCATGAGTTTTAATGCTAAAAAACAAGTTATAAGGAATGGGTATATCAGCATAATCTCGTGCAAGAAAATCATGGTGTTCCATGGTTGCCCTATCTAGGTAGACCTTGGTCAGAGGGTAATCATGAGGGCGTATCTCAACCTCGAAGTGAGCCGCCAAACGAGTAGCAAAAATCCCACCATGTATTTCACCCTGTAATTTATTAAGATGGAGGCGACGAGCCACAATAGCTCCCAAGCTATGAGTGTTGTCTCCCTCTAGTGCTCAGCATAAAACAGCAAAGTCTGGTGCACTGACCGCACCTACTTTCTTTCTAGCAAGCAAGCACTTAGCAACAAATAAAGCAAAATAGTTTACGTCAGGAAAGTGTATGCTAGCAGCCGTGGTGGCTGACACCCCTCTCTCATCTCCCACTGTCGAAATGCGATAAAAATCCTCAAACCCAGCCGGCCTAGGCTCGCCTAAGCTCCCATCAGAGGGGATCAAGCATATATCACAAAATTTAGTAAGTGGTATCTGATGGTTTTCAGCATATAAATCGAACCTCACTTCGGGAGGATTATTCCTAGGCATGAAAGTAAAGCTTTGAACAAAGTTATTTGTGAGGATTTGGTGCTGGTCACACTCATCTGCGATGAAGTCGGTGAGGCCGGCATTTGCAACATATTGCATGAACTCCTCAAGAATTCCAGCTTCTTCCAGGAACGGGGTGTGTGGCCATTCGCACGGCCGTACCTCCGCCAACCTCCGAGGGTTGAGATCATTGTCAGAAGACTCCCGAATAACACCCTTGGAGTTCTTCCTAGAGCCAAACTTGCTGAAGATATTCATGTACGCGTACAATTTTCTAAATATAAAATTTTTGAGGTGACAAAAAATTGTCATCAAAACTTTATAAGATTGATAGCAACTACTCATAGGGATACATAGAGGCCAAAGCAAGCATTCAAACTACTTAGAACACTAAGTATTTAACATGTAAGCACATCTACATCAGCACCAAGAGTAGCTAATTATTCAAAACATAAACCACTAAAAAAAACTAATTGGAGAGTCACATACTAAGCAACAATCCACCGAAACAGTTTTGAAAATGGAGCTTCGAGCAAAGAGATCGAAATCCACAGGTTTGATCTCAAAAACACGAGAGAGAGAGAGAGAGAGAGCAATGGAGATTTTTTTCTGGAGGTAAGTGATGATGTGGGATGAAGAGGTAAGTGAGGGGCCCACGTGGGGACCACAACCCACCATGGTGCGCCTAGGTGGGTTGGGCCCACCTGGTGCACGTCCCTCTGAAGTTTATTGCACCAAAAGTTCTCAAATATTCAGAAAAAAATCATGTAAAATTTCCAGGGCATTCTGAGAACTTTTATTTTTGGGTCATTTTTTATTGCACGGGAAATTCAGAAAACAGACAAAACAGAAAAAGGGTGGCTATGTCATTCAAGTTAGTAAGATGTGCCACAATAGTTTTAGTTTCATAACCATGGAAAGGATCAGATTCAACCAAAGTAATTAACTCTAGATCGACAGAGAATTCATAATCCTTATCATCAATAAAGATAGGTGAAGTAGCAAACTTAGGATCACACTTCATTCTAGCATTCAGAGATTTTTCTTTATACTTGTGTAGTAATTTCTCTAGATCATCTATATCATTGCAAGCAAGCATATCTCTAGTTGCTTCTTCACTGATAACATAACCTTCCGGTACCTTAGGCAATTCATATCTAGGAAGGCTAGTTCTAGGAGGTGTTTCAGGAGATTCAGTTTCAAGCTGATCTTCAGATTCAACAACATCATGTTGTATAACTCTAGCAATTTGTTTATCAAGAAATTGACCAAGTGGCACATCATCATTATCAATCAAGGTACTAGCATCATCATAAGCATCATTCATAGTAGAAGTAGCATCATCAATAACTTGCGACATATCAGAATTGATAGCATATGGTGGTGTTGCAAGTTTATTCATAACAGAAGGTGAATCTAAAGCAGAACTGGATGGCAGTTCCTTATCTCCCCTCGTCCTTGAGGAAATATCTTAGTCTTAGGATCCTTCAAATTCTTCATAGTGATAATATGATAATAATCCCAAGTGACTCAACAAATATTGCTATGCTCCCTAGCAATGGCGCCAGAAAAAGGTCTTGATAACCCACATGTATAGGGGATCGCAACAGTTTTTGAGGGTAGAGTATTTAACCCAAATTTATAGATTCGACGCAAGGGGAGCCAAAGAATATTTGAAGGTATTAGCAGCTGAGTTGTCAATTCAACCACACCTGGAGATTAATTATCTGCAGCAAAGTAATCAGTAGCAAAGTAGTTTGATAGTTTTGATAGTAGTGATGGCAGCAATAGTAAAAGTAATAGTGATAGCAGTAATTTTCTAGCAAGTGTAACAGTGATGATAGCAGCAGTAACTTAGCAGAAACAATATGGAAAAGTTCGCAGGCATTGGATCGGTGACTTGTTGGATGATATTCATCATGTGACAGTTAAAACCTAGGGCTATTCGGTAATAGCTCCGGTTCATCGATATAATGTAGGCATGTATTCTGTAAATAGTCATATGTGCTTTATTAAAAGAACTTGCATGACATCTTTTGTCCTACCCTCCCATGCCAGCGGGTCCATATTGGAAACTAAGGGATATTAAGGCCCCCTTTTAATAGAGAACTGGAACAAAGCATTAACACATAGTGAATACATGAACTCCTGAAACTACAGTAATCACCGGATGAAGTCCTGGTCATTGTCACTCCGGGGTTACCGGATCATAACACGTAGTAGGTGACTATAACTTGCAAGATTAGATCCACATTGATGCGCGCCAGTCCTAAACAAATGGTTTTTAACCCCTTTTGGCGATGGCATTTGGAACCGTCGCCAAGTGAGTGTGGGCGATAGGGGGGTCCTTCCCACATGACCCGGAAATCATCGGGGATAGGGACCCTACAGTACTCCAACTCATTTCTGCTTGCATTGCCATCGCAGTCGGTATTCTGTGGTGCTATGTTTACGATGCGCAGCCCATCACAAATGTCTCCCTATTATAGAACATGTACGTTGCACGGCCCATCACAAACAGTTCACTGTTAAGAAGATTAGCTAATCGTCATACGAGTATCAGACATGATTACGAAATGTCGGACCGTCGTAACATCGTCGTACATGACAACTACCGCACACGCTATTCTATGGTGCAACGTTTATGATGCATAGTTCATCAGAAATAGTTCATGGTTGCGAATCACGTATGGTAAGGCAACTAACACAAATGTTTAGTTTGCCAACACCGTTTGTGATATTGTCTGAAATCGCACACGCTTTGGAAACGACAAATGTGTGCATGCTTGCACACGTTTCCTCTCTGTGAACTGTCTTAGATTATAGTGTATATCGCAACCGTTTGTGTTTTACCAACCGTGTGTGTCGTAACAACATGGAGAGCGTAATTTCACTGTAATTTAATTGCTGCTATTTTAAATTGTATCGGATTTGAATTTCAATTTGAATGTATGCTACAGCTTTATTCATATCAATCTGGTTCAAACAACCAATGCATTATTCGATTCATAGGTACATATGTTCAAGAATTACATAAGAACCAAATAAAGAATTATGAACCACTATTGTATAATTATACTATTAAAGATGGTAAAGAAAGAGGGGAAATATATTCCGGTTGCTGAATAAGGTGAAGCGGAATGCCCATATTGTGCCCTCCTCCATGCAGAAGGCACGCACGACTCTAGTCCAACCCCTTGTGATGGCCGACCGCCCATCCTTCACGGTCTTCATGAAAACATCTAGATAATCATCGTGTTCTGGTAGAAATAGTTTAACCTTTGCATGCCCACCAATCATGTAGTTTGAGAGGTAATCTTGAGTAAACTGCTTTGGCAACCACTGCAAAGGAAAAAAGATTCAGACATTGTCATCTAACACAACTCATTATGAGCAGTAAAAAGAAGGTTGCAGAGTTCTTACTTACCATCCTGCAGTTCGTTGTTGTCTTGGATAAAGTGTAAAGAAATAGTTTAATTGCCATCTTTGGACCCATTTTATTAACAATCTTTATCAGCTTCCCCACTTGATGCTGGTCCATCGATATCCCATTGCCCCATACACAGAAAGGGTCGAAGCGTGTATCTTTACCAATGACATATGTACCTAAAAGCACCAAGTCAATATTAGAAGCTAAACAGCAATTGCACAATGATGTAGTACAACACTCTTTTATAATATGTCTATATACATCCGTATGTGTTAGTCCATTTGAAATCTTTAGAAAGACAAATATTTAGGAACGGAGGGAGTATCTTATAACATCCAATATACTCACATATTAGATGAATTAACATCTTATATTATGGGCCGGAAGGATTTTAGTGCATTCTTACAAATTATTGGTTGATTAACTACTGCTGTATCCAGGGGTTACAGTTAGTTTGAGCTAGTTCGGGCTCAAATAGCCCTAAAGTATATCTAAACATGAGGGCTAGTTTGAGCTAGTTGCATCTATAACCCACCCAAAAAAACTATCCAACGCAAGAGGTGCTAATTGGAACTAGTTCTCCTAGTGCATTTATTGTCAATCTAACCCTGCCATCCAAACAACTCTTTGGATGGAGTTAGTTCAGGGTTAGTAATGAGCTAGAAACTAACTCTAACCTCTAGCAAAGTTGATTATCCAACAGGGTTGTGTTGTTGCTGCTGCTGCTGCTCTTCTACGTATATCTAGACATCATTAGAACATTAATGTAACACTCTTCCTTGTTTCTATGTAGCCTAGGATTGCATATTTAGACATTAAGTACAGTGCATGTTGCTATGTAGCCTCAGATATATTACATATGGCCCTAGTTAACCTAACGATAAATGGGTTACAGATATATTCAGTTAAAAGTCTGATTCACCGATTAGTCCCTTATTAGTCGCCGGCCTATATGGTAACAGCTACCGATATCCTAAACAGTGAGCAGATATAAGCCATGGGATGAAACTAACCTCGATGGAAAATAGCAGTTGTTCCCAAAATTGTCATGTGTAGGTACATCGAGAAGCATGTTAAGCACAACAGTTCATACTTGCACATATAGAACATCACGTTGTGAATAACTAGAATAAACAAGGCATACTATGAACAACCAAAGATAGCATTTGAAACTGGACATATGCTAACTACAAACAACCAAACAATCAAAAAACTTTAAAAGAGGCATATGCTAGCTATAATAGGCTTAACAGCAAGCAAATATATGCATTCCTATCGATATGTTTAAAACTGGATTGATGAAATGTATTGCACAGTAAATAATTGCACATATAGAGCATCACATTGTGAACAAGTGAAATAAACAAGGCATACTGCAAACAACCAGATATAGCAATTAAAACTAGACATATTCTCACTACACTACAAAAGGGACTCGACAAAACAAATCATGGGTTTCCCCCTGTGAAGAGGCACAACAAAACAAATCATGGGTTTCCTCACTTGTCACAGATGGGCTCGTTCCTGTGGGAAGAGCATGGACCCTGGATGCACTCCATGTTGTCGCAGATGGGCTCCTTCCCCTTGGAAGAGCACGGCTATAGGGTACCCTCCCTGATGTCGCAGACGGGCGCTTTTCCCTTGGAAGAGCAGATGGGCTCTTTCCCCTTGGAAGAGCCGGAGAGGGTGCCCTCCTCGTAGTCACCGTCGATGAGGTCTGACTTGGAAGCTGTGGGTCCCAAGCCAGCATCGTGGAACGTGTCCTTTAGAAATGACAAAAGGGGCTCGATGGCGATGTAGAATGGAAAATTATTGACAGCGAGCGAGAGGAGATCAGCGGCGGGGCCATGGATGAGATTGACGGCTGTTGAACCCGAGGGGTTGGGGGTGGGCCACTAAACCTGTGACATAGCCCGCCTCAGGCCTTCGCTATTGATGAGATTGATGTCGTAGCCGGCGGACGAGACATGCCCACATACTCTAGCCCGCTGCTTGAGTGCCTGCCGCAAGTAATGATCGTCAGCTTCCTCGGCGACATCGGGCGAAGAGACCGATATACACCTCTTTTGGGCCAGTCGCTCCTTGAGCTCCACGGGAAGCGTAGCCGGGCTTAGGCTGCGACGCTCTGGAGTGGGGGATGGGGATTGGGATCGGCGGGAAAGGGGGCATTTGGCAGGCGTCATCTAAGAAACTCAGTGCGGCCTAGGTATGGAGATCGGTGGGTAAGCTGCACGGGCAAACTGGCAAATGTTGACAATGGAGGCCTTGCGACTGCGGCGGCGGCAGCGGCGGCGGGGACCTTGCTAGGGTTTCGAGCAAGGGAGGTGGTGTGTGTGTATGTGCGCACGCCCGAGGAGGTTTTGGTGTGTGTGTGTATGTGTGTGGAGGGGGGCGCGGGGTGTTTGAGGAAATGACGCGGGTACTGAAAATTTTACTACGTGGGAGTCAAACGCGGGATTGAAATGCCGGGCTATTGAAAATTTTGATGATAGTTCATCGCACACGGTTCGTAGATAACAACCATGTGTTATGAAACAGAAAAACCCTCGAGGCGGGCAGATATTTTCTAGGGATGCAGGCGGGATTGGAAACAAGAAACATGCACACGGTCCGGAGATAACAACCGTGTGTTATGAAACAGAAAAACCCTTGAGGCGAGCAGATATTTTTGAGAGGGGGAGCCTCATGGAGCCCAATGTACTGTGCAGATGTGTGCGTGACAGGTGCACCGGCATGGCACATGGTTAGTTTGAGTGAACTCTGTCTGTTGCATCATCCGACTTATCTAATGTTCACAAATTTGGCGAAAAATGACGCGGGAGAGGGTCAGAACACAAACACACTTGCATGTGGACCAAATTTATGTATCAAAAGGGTGGTTTGATTTTCAAATACCAAATGCAACTTCGATGTGGCACCTCTCTCGCAAAGCGCACTGTATTGCTTGCCGCCCCTCGTGTCCGCACGAAGGGAATCCTAAGCTATAAATGCATGCCCTCTCCGCCCAACCGAGGTTCACCTAGCAAAGTGGGAAGTATCTAGAAGCCCCTCCTCCCTCGTGTTGACACAAAGGGAATCCTAAGCTATGAATTCATGACCCCCAACCGAGGTTCATTCACCTAGCAAAGTGTGAAGTAGCTAGCAGCCCCCCTCCCCCTCCCTTGTGTCAGCACGAAGGGAATCCTAAGCTATGAATGCATGCCCCCCCAATCGAGGTTCACCCTATTAAAGTGCGAAGTAGCTAGCAGCCCCCCTCCTTCGTGTCGGCACGAAGGGAATTCTAAGCTATGAATGCATGCCCACCCCCAACCAAGGTTCACCCTAGCAAAGTGCCAAGTAGCTAGCTGCCCCCCTCCCTCGTGTCGGCATGAAGGGAATCCTAAGCTATGAATGCATGGCCCCCCAACCGAGGGTCCCCTAGCAAAGTGTGAAGTAGCTAGCAGCCCCCCTCCCTTGTGTCGGCACGAAGGGATTCCTAAGCTATGAATGCCATGCCCGCGAAGGGAATTCATGAATGCAGGCCCCCCCCCCCGACCGAGGTTCACCTAGCAAAGTGCGAAATAGCTAGTAGCCCCCCCTCGTGTCAGCACGAAGGAAATCCTAAGCTATGAATGCATGCCCCTCCCCCCAACTGAGGTTCACCTAGCAAAGTGCAAAGTAGCTAGTGATGAGGACATAACTACCTTGGATACGACCAAAAATATTACATACATGCATATTTGTCAGGTGATTTCTAGTGCAAACTATTCAATAATCTATTTATGTTATCTAGACAACAATAATACTTCATACACATTTGTGTTTTGTCTAATTGCAGGTGTATGGGACATTTGTACAATCCATATATGAAGATAAGGGAAAAGTAGAAGTTTAGGTTCTGTTTAAAAAGTCCTCTCACGTCACTTTTGGGCCAAGAGAAGATAGAGTCCAAATCTCTCACGTTCAGAATTCAGATTCGGACTGCACAGACATACCTGACTCAAAACGCCAACAATTTTTTCATACGAACTCCGAATTGGGTGATTCTTTTTTTGTTGGAAAGTAGATTTCATGCTATTTCCAACCAAATTGGATTCACCTTCAAATTCGTCCGGAGCATTGAGATATCGATGAAACAATCTGACGCTACAGCAGAATCCGAGTCAAACAACAAGTCCAAAGGTGTTGCATCACCTCCACTTGGGCCTATGAGCCTTGTACGACCTAGGGTTGGTTTTAGACTGCCTTGGGACGTCCTTCCACCTCCTTGGCTGCCACCCCTTGCTCCTATATAAGTAGATCCATCTAGTAGCTTTTTCCTTGGGTTTTGTTTAGATTAAAAGTTCGCCATAGCTGTAACTTCGCGTACTTTGTTTGTGTCCAGTGACCAGACCAAGACGTCACAGAACCCCACCTTGATCAATAAATCTTTCATCTTATATTCGCAATATTCTGATTGCTTTATCATATTCTTGCTCGTTCTTCGATTGCTTGCAGGAATAGACCTTCGTGGTTAGGTTGACCGTGCTTCCGGCATCGTCAGTAACCTCAGGAGATTGGTTTAGCGATTGCTAAGGCGCCACGTCGTGCACGTTTGTAGTCGGATCGTCAAAGTCGACTCCACCAAATCGATAGTTATCATCTCATCGAAAGATCGGGACCCTCGCCTCTATCAAGTGGTATCAGTTTTTAGGTTGCTCGGTGAGAATTTCCAGTTTTTCCTATATTAGATTTATTTTCTAACCTATTGTCCAAGAAAAAGCCACAAAAAAAACTTAGATCTATTCATCCTTTGTCCAAGCCAGTCTGAGCCTTTGCAATTTTCTTTTCATTGCTTGCAAAGATGAATTATCGGTTGCATCGTTGTGTCGAGTTGCTGGTCTTAGTGTCTAGTTCGTTTAGAGTTTCGAGTTCTATTCACATTAGTCACGCCGCCGCTGCATCGTTATCCCTTCTGCTCCCCACCACCCATTCGTCATTTTCCACCATGTGCTACCCATCATTCATTGTCATAATCATAGTTGAGATCGTTCTCATCTTCGCTTGATCCAATCTGCATCTTATCTAGTTTGTTTTGGAAAAAAGGAGAGAGAAAAAAAGACAGAGAAAAAAAATGAGAAAAAAAGTAAAAAAAAATTAGAGAAAAAAAGAGAGGAAGAAAAAGAAAAAAAAAGTGTGAGGAAGAAAAAGAGAGAGAAAAAAACAAATTTCGGATCTATCTAGACTCAATCTCATAGTTGAATTCGGATTGGAATCTGTTTTGTGTACTGTTCAGTAAAGCAGGCATAACTTTCCCATACGACATCCGTTTTGGCTCCGTAAGTACTCAAATGATAGCTAGCGACGAGCCGCATCTAAATAGTTATAGAAGCTAGTTCAGTATTTGGCACCTCAAAATAGGCTTGTAAGTTGGTCTTTTTGCCCTCCGAAGTTCACAAACACAGCTTATTCCAGTTTTCCAGGCCAATTTTCGATTTTTTTTGACTCCTCATATCAACTCGGAATTGAGTGATTCCTTTTGCGTTTGAAAGCTTGAATCAGTATCATTCTTGAAAAAAAATATCAAAAAATTGGCACAAACTTTTCTAGAGGAAAGTTGGAGAGAAAGTTGTTGATATATCCTGCTTGGCTGTTGTTTCACATCATTATCTTTACGGCTATTGTGATCTTCACTTATATTTTGCTGTTCAGAGCTACTTCATATCTTTTATTGATGCTAGTTGTGCTACGGCGTGACCTCATTAGTGTTCTAGGCTCGCGTCTCTAGTTCGGTCTAGCCTAGGACCAGCACAGTACCGTCGTCGAGCGTTTATTCAACATTGCATCTCTGAATTGATTATTGCTAATCTTTTGCTATCATATATAGCCAACCCAGCTCCACATATTTCTATACCGTGTATATGTACGTTCCCCTGGCAATCGATTTACACAATCTTCGGAGTTATTTGAAACTGCTGGTTGCCTGTTACCACCTGCTGCATGGTAAGAACTTGTAAGATATTGATATTTGTTATACTGTGAGCGTTTTACCACCATACCCTAGTAGTTCATAGGGACATTATTCTTGAAATTTTGTTTCGTGTTTCTACTAATCATGACAGGTTCCGGAGATAGAAGTTCTTGTAAGATGGACACATTTTCACAATCATGAGAGTTGGGACAAGACACACAAGCATATGGTCAGGTTATCTCTTTACCATCATTTGAGGGTAGATTTAATCCTGCTATTTATCTAGCCTGGGAGCTTGAAGTAGAACAAGTTTTTAGTCACCATGATTTTTCTGAACTTGAGAGAGTACGAGCTATCACTAGAGCATTTACTGGTTTTGCTTCTGTTTGGTGGATGTACATTGTAAGAAAAACATTGATAACCAACCCACACCCTGGAAAGTTTTGAAAGATGTAATGAGACAACAATTTTTCCCTTCTTACTATCGCCGTGAATACTTCGCAAATTTGAACAATTTAAACAAGGCAACAACACTGTTCATGCTTACTACCAAGAGTTCAAATCTTATATGCATCATTGTGACATAGAAGAATCTGAGGATGATACAATGAATATATTTTTTGGTGGTTTGAACCATGATATTCAGGCAAGATTTCAGTATATTCCTCGTTGCATTACTGGTATGTATGTTTGTGCTTGTACCTTTGAGAGACAGATATAGGAGGATGCATTAGGTGACTACAACAACTACTATTCCAGTTCATGCTCACCACCGCCAGTTGGTTCCTCCACCGTTGCACCTAGTAGAGCAGCCCCACCTCAGATTGTGAGTGTGACATCATCTCAAGTGTATGGTACATTGTCATTGTCCATACCTACATCAGCTATGTCTATGAGATAAGGTAACAGTAAAAGTATTGATGATATCACTTCACATAAGAATGATGCATGCCTAGTTAACTTGAATGCATCATGTGTTGAGTTACCTGTTGATTTGAGCACACCACCTATTTTAGAGAATCTTGTTACTGTCATAAATGCGTCATGTGATCAAACAACTGAAATACCAACAATTTTGAGTGCACACATTGAATTAACTGTTGATGCAAAAGAACCAATGTTTAATCATTTTGATATGACCTCTAAACTTGGTGCTGATTCTGTGTCCAATGACTTATTGCATGTTTCCTTATTTAAGGATGTTGTAGCATGTAAATTTGATGCAACTAAGCTTTATTCACCAATGTTGGGATGGTTTAATGATGAACATTGTCAATCTTTTGAAATGAATAAGAGCTTCACTTATGTGTGCAAACTGAGTTGCAATTTTTTCATGCCTTCTACTTCTTGTGATAATTTTTTGCCTTTAGATTTTATGAACTATGAAAGTTACTATGTATACATGTGTCATATGTGCAGAAATCAAGGGAAGTAAAAAATGGATGACATATACATATACAACATGTACACCTTGACTCTTTTGTTAGCCACATTTCAGATTAAGCAATGCCGAGGACGGCTTTTTTTAAAGAAGGGGAGGATGATGAGGACATAACTACCTTGGATATGACCAAAAATATTGCATACATGCATATTTGTCAGGTGATTTCTAGTGCAAACTATTCAATAATCTATTTATGTTATCTAGGACAAAAATACTTCATACACTTTTGTGTTTTGCCTAATTGCAGGTGCATGAGACATTTGAACAATCCATATATGAAGATAAGGGGAAAGGAGAAATTTAGGTTCTGTTTAAAAAGTCCTCTCATGTCACTTTTGGGCCAAGAGAAAATAGAGTCCAAGTCTCTCACGTTCAGGATTCAGATTCGGACTGCACAGACATAACTGACTCAAAACGCCAACAACTTTTTCATACGGACTCCTAATTGGGTGATTCTTTTTTTGTTGGAAAGTAGATTTCATGCTCTTTCCAACCCAATTGGATTCACCTTCAAATTCGTTTGGAGCATTGAGATATCGACGAAACAATCTGACGCTGCGGCAGAATCTGAGTCAAACAACAAGTCCAAAGGTGTTGCATCACCTCCACTCGGGCCCATGAGCCTTGTACGACCTAGGGTTGGTTTTAGACTGAGGTTCACCTAGCAAAGTGCGAAGTAGAACCCCCCCCCCCCCCACACACACACACTTTTAGTCCGCGGGCCAAAGGAGGCAAATATCTCACAAAGATGGATCGTAAAACAGACCAGAATAATCCACCTTGGTCGTACAACCTCTCTCTTGTTGTTGGTTAAAGTAGCTAGTTAATAATCACGCAAGTAGCTAGTCCCCAAGACAACCACTTCATGCATGTGGCCCAAACATACGTATGGAGAGGTGTGTTTTTGAGTAACAACGGAACAACTTTGATGTGGCACCGTGATTTTGAACTAGAAATCCCCAGACTGAGTGAGGGTTAGGTTGACGATGCATATGTATGTTACACCACACTTCAAGCCAACGACGGGGATTCATGCATGCATGCGTGCATAGTATATGCGCTCAAACTTAATTAGTTCTGAATCTCACCGTGACCTATACTACGATAACACGAACCAAATGAAGAATCTGCCATGGTAACCTATCTTGTTGTTGGTCAGGTGATGATGGATGTCCACGCGAGCCCATGAATATATAGGCTTGTCGCCGATAACCACGCGAGGGAGTGTACCGTTCAAAGGCAACCACTACATGCATATGTATGGAGGTGATGCGTGCATGCATGTTTGAATACACAACATTGATGTGGCGCGTGTGTCAAAAATTGTACACTAGCTCCCCACACAGAGTGAGATCGGTTCATGATGTGTCGTTGTACTAGCCATCGACTCGATGGGAGGGATTCATGCGTACACATGCATGTGTGTGTGTCAAGCTGTATCATGCATGTCATCCCAGAGCAAAAATAATAATCCCCTCCTAAGTCAAATTAACCTCTCTTATTGTTAGGCAAAAAGTAGTGATGGACCAAGCGGGCCCACAAATGGAAAGCATCGATATTGCTGATAACCACTTAAGTGGGTGCGAGAGGACAACCACCGCCGCTTTGCATCTGGGCCAAACATATATATGTTGAATATCCAAAATGCACAACTTTGGTGTGCCACATGCCTCAAAAACCGTAAACCATGCACCCACACAGAGTGAGGTTCATATAAAGCGTACTACATATGATGGTCCCCTTCCCCCCTCTTCACCGCATACTATATGCTCCTACCGTAATATATGTACAACCCAAAGGATTCCTCATCGATGGTGAAATTAATTAACCTCTCCTGATGTAGGTCAAAGTGATGCATGCATCGACGATGGCCTCGTGGGCCCACAGATGGAAGCGTCACACGTGAGTGCCCTAGCTAAGATATGCATGTGGCCCAAAAAGGTGTTGTGTGATGTTTGAATAACCAATTTCACAATTTTGATGTGGCACGTGCCTCGGAAACCAAAAAGTCCTGACACTGAGTGAGGTGTAATTGTTCACGGACGCGTACGTATAGTATATATGCTAGTCCCCTCCCACCTCTTTGACGCGTACTATATACCACCATAACACAAACAAAAAAGATTCTACCTTGCTGGTCAAATTAACCTCACTGCCGGCTATTCGTCAAAGTGATGGATGACGACCTCGTGGGCCCACAGAAAGCGTCACACGCGAGTATCAAGTGTCGTGTAGGACAACCATCGACTGCATGTGGCCAAAACATTTATGTATGACAGGGTTGTGTAATGTTTTAAATAACGATTTCACGACTCTGATGTGGCACCGGCCTGCCTAACAAAACGGCCAACCCACATGGTGGCTCACAACTCGTAGTGTACTGCGAGCCACCCACCATGCCCAGACGCACACACCCACACACACACCGTGAATCTACCGCAACTACGATGCACGTTAAATTAATTATCCCACGGTGAACATACATGTTACCAAAGGAGGGATGTTTTAATTTCAGAAAAATCATAGAGATCATTAAGACATTTTAGTACATTGATTGATTGATTTTCTACGGGTATAATAATCAAATTTGAGCTACATGCACACGTGACAGTGCACCTAAATGGATTGCAAAAACACATGTGTCTCAGTGGGTGCATGTTTACTCCCCATGCAACAAATTTTAAACATTGAGAATCTTGATTTTTAAATTCTAGTACATCCAAAACATATTTGAAGTTCATGAAACTTAACGTGTTGTCATATGGACACCAATACAAAGTGGCATTGTACTTTTTTTTGTCAAATTTGAGACCAGTTTTGATGTAATCTTTATCTAATTACAGACGAGAGATTATTAATAATTGGGAACCAGTATCCCAAACGGATTATTTATTCGAACCGTGAGCGTTAGACCAACAATGGATACGTGCCATGCTTCAGTTAAGCAATAAAGCAACATCATTAATCATCTAAATAGAAAATTAATATACGTGCCACCGTGCGACCCGTGTGCCGTGCGAGCAGGAGTGAGTTGACGGGACGCGTCCGCCATGCAGGCAGACGGGGAGGCGTGCGTGCAGGTGTGTGAATTGACGGAGGCGTGCTCGCTGCACAGTGTCATCGGGCGGCGTGCGAGTAGCTATGTGAAACTTTGGTAGGCATGCCAGCAGTCCAATGCGCAGGCTCACTGGGAGGCGAGCCATCTGTTTGACTGCCGCCCGCCTCTCTCCTAGAACTCCCACTACTCCATATTAATGGTGCGCCCGAGCGGCCGCACCCCCCATCCACTCTACGCACACAAAATCCTCTCTCTCCGCTTACATCGTCGAGGCCGCTCTCAGTCCTCAAAGCCATCAGTGTATGAGGATGCTGCCGAAGCGCCCCATCGGAGGGAGTGGCGATGCCGGGGCTACTAAAGCACCGGAGCACGGCGTGGAGATGAGGACATAGGTTGCCGTCACCGCCGGCGAGTTATCGCTGCACCGTGACGTTGTCGACGGCGTTGAGCTTCCACAACTAGAGGCAGAGTTCCACACTGACTCCGACGACCACTCCGGCGACGACTCCGACGATGACATACAATTGGTTAGTCATTTATGCCCATTTATGTGTCAAATAGATCATAGGGTTTCTCTAGTTACTCCCGCCTCCCCCTTTTTGGGATAGAAATCCTATGGTTATGTTCTCCCAATCCATGAAATCTGAGTAAGTTTCGTTAGATCCGTGTAGTGTATTGATTGTTTGAATCGTATAGGTGATAAGTGATTAGTTGTTTCATCTGTGCAATTGATTTATGCTAGTAATCCGACTAGGGTTAGTGTCCGTGCTAATAATTCCTAGCGAGGGCTTGACAATTGATTTTCAATGACCTACATATGTTTGTGCCATTATTTTCTTTAAGATTGGTCTGTACATAGACGACTGTGCTTAAAAATTGAACCATAATCTCTGGATATGTATAAATAAATAGCCATAAATTCCTAATCCTACTTCACGGCATGTAATCATTGATTTGATGCCAAATTTGTTTTACTATTTGTATAGGTGTTGTCTGACGATGTGGACAACGAGGATGAAGATGTCTAGATGAGGTACAACAGGCAAATCCTGAGGGAGCTCTATGTGGGAATGCATAACAGACGTATTAGGACCTGGAACAGCGGCTATGAATGCCTAGTTTGCAACCAGAAGCTTCATGACGCGTATCTAAGTGTTCTGCCGCATGCAATAGGACGGGCTGTTGGCTCCTTCAAGCAGAAGTATTATCGCAGGCTAGGCGCGTACGCCGAGTACCTGGAGAAGCTTCAGGATCGTGCCGGCCTGTGAGATGAGATGTGGGATGGATTGAACTATATATGTACGCTAGAGTATGCTTAATGCGGTTGAACTATGTACTACTTATGGTTGAACTATGCTTATGTACGTGTACGCTTATTATCTATGTCTGAGTATGTTAAATATTTTGCCAAATTTTGGTAAAAATTACAACGGGGGACCAATAAATCAGGACGAAGGTAGTACGCCAATCACACACGGTTCCCAAAATTGGAACCGTGTGCAATGACTTTCATTTTGCCTGCTGCATCAATCACACATAGTTCACTCTAGCAAACAGTCGCCCCCAAAATTCTTTGTGGGACAGAAAACCCTCACCACCCAATTCAAAAAAGAAAAAAAGAAAACCCTCACCATCCCCACGTCACAAAAACCGTCATGTAATGCCCCGAGACCGATGCGCCAGGTATCTTCCAGTTATTCGTTGTTGTTGCCTTGTCATTTTCTTGTGTGTCGCATCTTGCCATGTCATCATGTGCACTACATCATCATGTTTTCAAAACATGCATCCGTCTCGGTCTCCTCGTTCTTTCCTTTGTCCGTTTTGAGCCCAGACACACTTGCACGCGCCCGCGGCACGTCCGAAATAGTATTTTATAAGTGGCCAGAAAATGTTCTCGGAATGGGGTGAAAGTTGGCATGCAGTGTTTTTATGTTGTCAGTATGCCTCCTGGCAAATTTCATCGCATTCGGGGCCCGTTTGAAGCCCCAACGGATAACTATGGCGGCATTATAGTCGGTCTAACATCGGACGTTTCCGGTCTCCGAAAACCGTCATCGGGCTCACTCTATCTCCTCTCTCCTCCCAGCCCAAGCCATCCTACACAACCCACAAACCCCACCTAGTCCCCCCTCTGTAAAAAATCAAAACATCGGGACACCTTAGCCTCTATCATCCCCCCTCTGTCCGGAGCCGCACGATCATGATCGAAGGCTCCGAACGCTCCAAAAACCCCTCCAAACCCTAATTCTAGCCTCCTTTCCTATTTAAACCCCCTCCCCTTCCATTTTTGGCAGCCCCCTAACCCCCTCCTTGTTTTCCGTGCCGCCCCAACCATCAGCGCCACTGCTCCCCATCGTTTTCAGTGCCGAGCCCCTCCTCCTCCACCACTTGTCGGCATCCCAGTGGCCGCGCCACCACCTGATCGCTGTTTCGGCCAACCAGGCTCTGCCACGCACCCCCTGCCCCGCTCCCACCACCGCGCGCCCGCCCAGGCCTAGGCGAGGCCCACCAAGCCCATCGGGGCCCGTCCCCGAGCCCCGCGCCTCCTGGATCCCGCCGCCACCGCTCAGAACCGCCGCTTGCACGTCGTCACCGGCAACCAACTCCGGCGACCGGGTGCCCTGCCTCCCACTGCTCCCAAGCATCGCACTCGACTCCGGCCCCGCCCCGAGGTCCCTCTCCTCCACGCCGTATACCGCCCCGCGCCGCCGCTGGCATGGAACTCTGAAGAGCTTGTCACGGGACCCCTCGCCGTCGCCGGGAATGGAGCCCAGCGATCTCCTTGACCCAGATCAGACCTCTTTGCGTCGTCCGCCGCCTCTGCTGCTTTCCCCTCGCTGGATCCGCCTCTGACCTTGTCATTCTTGTTGCCCTCACCGACGAGCGACGCCATACGTCGTTTGGATCGGGAGGATCCCCGATCCCGTCTCCCTCCGTGTCGGCATCCAGGTGCGTCGCGACCCGCTCGAGGCCCAGCTCCCTCTGCCTCCGCCAGCCCAAGATCCGAACCGGGCCTAGCCCAGCTGGGTGAGCAGCCCCCTCCAGCCTCCCCTGTGCACTTCTGGGCCTGCCAGTTTTGGCCCGTGGCATTTTTTCCTGCCTCTGCGATTTTTGCTAATTAATTGAAGAGTGCAGATTTGCAGAAAAGACCCTAGCCTTCATGCATATAATTACTCATGAACCGTGCATCGGATTTAAACAAACTTTATATCTAAAATGCTTAGAATTTTGTGTAAATTAATAATTTGCATCTTTCATCCATGTTAAAAATGTTAAAAATGTTGTTTGATTAAATTTGCATAATGCCATGTTTAAATGCTTTATTTCATAACTAAATAATCGTAGCTCCAAATTTAATAAACTTTATATGTAAATGGGGTAGAAAATGCATAGATTAACATGGTGTACTTACTTTGCATGTTTAACAACTATAAAATATGCTTTAGGTCAGAACAGTACCAAATCTAAAATATGCACATGAGGATTTTCCAGACTTGTTGCTTGTTGCTCCGGCCTCATTTAAACTTGCCTAAATAGATAGTTTCTTTATGCTTCACTCCTTGTCATGTTTAATAACATTTAATATTGTTGGGTACATAAACGAGAGAGAACTAAATAATTGATGTGGTGTTCCGTCAATATGCAACTCTTTATGATGATGTATGTTTAACTTGTTATTTGTGTGAAGTGGCGATTGTAAGCCAACTCTTTATCCCTTTCTTATTCAGTACATGGGATTGTGTGAAGATTACCCCACTTGTGACTAAACTACCATGGGGCTATGCCTCTAAGTCATGCCCCGACACGTGGGAGATATAGCCACATTGTGGGTGTTACAAGTTGGTATCAGAGCCATCCCCGAGTTAGGAGCCCCCTGCTTGATCGAATAGCTGACATTGTTGAGTCTAGAACAAAATGTTTTGAGTCTTAGGATTATATATATCGGAGAGTAGGATTCTTTTTACTCAGTCCCTTCGTCGCTCTAGTGAGGCCTCCTGACGTAGAAGTTTTGACTCTCCTCTTCTCAAATTTCACGAATTTCTTTTAGGATCACGCGGGTATCTTGGAATTGCTCCGATAGTCTTCTGACGAGAACATTATTCTTGGTGCCTCCTCACATTTAGGGGTTGTGGCAGTGTCACGGGGAGTTGAGCTCCGAGGTGTTGTCGTCACAATTTTATCATTGCAGCTCTCGAATACCTGAGTTCACCGACATCGAAAATCTCTTTTATGTAGTTGCTGGTGAGATAACCACGACGCCAGCCAATACTGGGGCGGGAGTTCGGGAGTATTGCCATGATACACCCATCTTGCATCATGCTTTTATATCGATATTTATTGCATTATGGGCTGTTATTACACATTATGTCACAATACTTATGCCTATCCTCTCTTATTTTACAAGGTTTACATGAAGAGGGAGAATGCCGGTAGCTAGGATTCTGGGCTGGAAAAGGAGCAAATATTAGAGACCTATTTTGCACAGCTCCAAAAGTCCTGAAACTTCACGAGAGCTATTTCCAGAATATATAAAAAATACTGAGCGAAGAAGTTCCAGAGGGGGGCCACACCCTGGCCATGAGGGTGGGGGTGTGCCCTACCCCCTGGGCGCGCCCCCTGCCTCATGGGCCCCCTGGTGGCCCTCTGATGCCCATCTTTTGCTATATGGAGTCTTTCGTCAAGGAAAAAATCATAAACAAGCTTTCGGGATGAGACTCCGCCGCCATGAGGCGGAACCTTGGCGGAATCAATCTAGGGCTCTGGCGGAGCTGTTCTGCCGGGGAAACTTCCCTCCGGGAGGGGGAAATCATCATCACCAACGATCCTCTCATAGGGAGGGGGTCAATCTCCATCCACATCTTCACCAGCACCATCTCATCTCAAACCCTAGTTCATCTCTTGTATCCAAACCTCAGATTGGTACCTGTGGGTTGCTAGTAGTGTTGATTACTCCATGTAGTTGATGCTAGTTGGTTTACTTGGTGGAAGATCATATGTTCAGATCCAATATGCATAGTAATACCCCTCTGATTATGAACATGAATATGCTTTGTGAGTAGTTACATTTGTTCCTGAGGACATGGGAGAAGTCTTGCTACTAGTAGTCATGTGAATTTGATATCCGTTCGATATTTTGATGAGATGTATGTTGTCATCCCTCTAGTGGTGTCATGTGAACGTCAACTACATGACACTTCACCATAGTTTGGGCCTAGAGGGAGGCATTGGGAAGTAATAAGTAGATGATGGGTTGCTAGAGTGAGAGAAGCTTAAACCCTAGTTTATGCGTTGCTTCATAAGGGGCTGATTTGGATCCATATGTTTCATGCTATGGTTAGGTTTACCTTAATACTTCTTTTGTAGTTGCGGATGCTTTCAATAGGGGTTAATCATAAGTGGGATGCTTGTCCAAGTAAGGACAGTACCCAAGCACCGGTCTACCAACATATCAGATTATCAAAGTACCGAACGCGAATCATATGATCGTGATGAAAACTAGCTTGACAATAATTCCCATGTGTCCTCGGGAGCGCTTTACATCATATAAGAGTTTGTTCAGGCTTGTCCTTTTCTACAAAAAGGATTGGGCCATCTTGCTGTATCTTATTTAATTTTATTACTTGCTACTCGTTACCAATTACCTTACTCTATCTTCTCCATTGTAACACCCACGATGTGGCTATATCTCCCACGTGTCGGAGCACGACTTAGAGGCATAACCGCATAGTAGGCATGTCACAAGAGGGGTAATCTTTACACATCCCATGTACTGAATAAGAAAGGGATAAAGAGTTGGCTTACAATCGCCACTTCACACAATACATAAATATAGCATTACATCATCCAGGATACAATCAAGGTCCAACTATGGAACCAAAATAAAGAAAGACCACCCCTAATGCTAGATCCCCGATCGCCCCAACTGGGCTCCACTACTGATCAACTGGAAACGAAACAAGACTACGAACACGATCTTCATCGAGCTCCCACTTGAGCTGGATTGTGTCACCTACACTGATATCATCGGGACCTCCAACTATTTGGAAGTATCTGTGATTCATGAGGACTCAGCAATCTCACACCCGTGAGATCAAGACTATTTAAGCTTATGGGTAGGAAAGGTAATGAGGTGGTGCTGCAGCAAGCACTAAGCATGTATGGTGACTAACGTATGCAAATAAGAGCAAGAAGAGAAGCAACGCAATGGTCGTGAAACTAGAAGTGATCAAGAAGTGATCCTGAAACTACTTATGTTCAAGCATAACACAAGAACCATGTTCACTTCCCGGACTCCTCCGGAAAGAGACCATCACGACTACACACGCGGTTGATGCATTTTAATTCGATTAAGTGTCAAGTTTTCTACAACTAGATATTAACAAATTCCCATCTGCCCATAACCGCTGGCACGGCTATCGAAAGTTCAAACCCTGCAGGGGTGTCCCAACTTAGCCCATCACAAGCTCTCACGGTCAACAAAGGATATTCCTTCTCCCAAGAAGACCCGATCAGGCTCGGAATCCTGGTTACAAGACATTTCGACAATGGTAAAACAAGACCAGCAAAACCGCCCGATGCGCCGACATCCCGATAGGAGCTACACATATCTCGTTCTCAGGACAACACAGGATAGGTGAATCTACGAGTAAAACCAGCCCTCGAGTTTCCCCGAGGTGGCCCCGCAGGCTGCCCGGTTCGGACCAACACTTAGACAAGCACTGGCCCGGGGGGTTAAAATAAAGATGACCCTCAGGAGCGCGACTCCCAAGGGACAAGTAGGTGGTGGTGAGGCAAATGGTAAAACCAAGGTTGGGCCTTGCTGGAGGAGTTTTATTCAAAGCGAAATTTCAAGGGGTCCCCATAACACCCAACCGTGTAAGGAACGCAAAATCAAGGAACATAACACCGGTATGACGGAAACTAGGGCGGCAAGAGTGGAACAAAACACCCGGCATAAGGCCGAGCCTTCCACCCTTTACCAAGTTTATAGATGCATTAATTAAATAAGAGATATTGTGATATCCCAACATAACCGTGTTCCAACATGGAACAAACATCATCTTGATCTGCAACTAGCAACGCTATAAGAGGGGCTGAGCAACGCGGTAACATAGCCAAACAATGGTTTGCTAGGAAAGGTGGGCTAGAGGCTTGACATGGCAATATGGGAGGCATGATATAGCAAGTGGTAGGTATCGCGGCATAGCAAAAGAGCGAGCAACTAGCAAGCAAAGATAGAAGTGATTTCGAGGGTATGGTCATCTTGCTTGAATTCCTGCAAGGAAGAAGAACGAGTCCATGAAGAAGACAAACAGACGTAGTCAAATGGATCCTCACAAACGTGACGTTATCGGAACCAACCCGAAGAAGCAACACCGAAAAGAAGCAAACCACATAGTAAACAACCATCACATAATCATGGCATGATGCACAACCAAGTATGATGCATGTTCGGTTTAAAGAAGCATGGCATGGCAAAGTGCAACAAACAACACTACAAATTAAATGGAGCTCAATATGCAACGGAGTTGCATATTGAAGAAAACACCACATGATTTATTTAGTTTTCTCTCGTTTAGGTACCCAACAATATTAAATGTTGTTAAACATGCAAGAGGTGAAGCAAATGAAAAACTACCTATCTAGGCAAGTTTAAATGAGGCCGGAACAGCAAACAACAAGTCCGGAAACTCCTCATGAGCATATATTAGATTTGGTACTGTTCTGCCCTAAACCATATTTTAGAGTTGTTAAACATGCAAAGTAGTGCCACCATGTTAAACTAGGCATTTTTCTACCCCATTTACATATAAAGTTTGTTAGGTTTGGAGCTACGGTTATTGAGTTATGAATTAAAGCATTTTAGTATGGCATAGGAGCAAATTTAACCAAACAGCATTTTAAACATGTTAAACATGGATGAAAATGACATATTATGAAACTAGATGAAAAACTAAGCATTTTACATATATAAATTATTTTAAACCGATGCACAGTTGAGAAGTTATTAAAAGCAAGAAGCTTAGGGGGTTTTCTGCAAAACAGGTCTTCTCTGGATAATAGATAAATACGCAGGCAGGAGAAAAAACATCAAAGGGCCGAATTTCCGGTGCAAGTTGGGCCAACAGAGAGGAGGCTATGGTGAGCTCACCCTGGGCTGAGGCCCACAATGAAGAGGATAGGGGCACGCTGGGCCTTGAGGAGGCGCTAGCCTCACGCGTGCGCATTGGGCCTAGCGAGGAGAAGGCGCGGTCAATGCGAGCGGTCGTCTCGCTCATTTTCCTCGCGCACAGAGACGAGCGGGAGGAGCAGAAGCAGGGCATGACGACGACAGGGGACTAGGCGCACGGCGGAGCGACGGGAACAGGAGGCAGAGCTCGCCGGGGATGGAGGGATCCGGGCGCAGGGTCCCCGGATCCGGCGACGGGCGATGCATCTGGCAGGACGATAAAGAGCAGGTGGGACTTGGCGGTCAACGCGGCAGGGGTGTCCTCCTCTGTCTGCTCCTGCCAGAGGGATGCAGCGCAGCGCAGAGGAGACCAGGAAGACAGCGACGAGAGCTGTTCTGGTGCTCGAAGTGGTCGAAGACGAGTCCTGAAGGGCGGCGTCCATGCATCGGGGCGGCGTGCTCCTCATTCCCTACAGCAATGGACCTTGTGGACTTGGCGTTCATGGGCGGTCCAGGGGTAACTGAGAGAGAGGAGGAGGAACAGCATGAGAGAGAGGGAGACCGAGGAGGAAATGGAATAAGAAGGAGCAGGGGAGGCAGGTTCGCTTGTGTGCAGCAGATCGAGCAGCTCGATAGGGAGGCGCCCTGGCTTCAGGTGAATCTCTGGTTGGTGGGATAGGATCGAGAGGAGGAGGGGCTCGCTGGTTGGGTGGATCGATGGTACAAAGGGGATTGGCTCAAGGATGCAATCGAGGAGGGAAGGTGTGGTCGGCTACGCTGGTTGGATCGGGAGGGATCCCGAGGAACGTGGAGGCTGGTCAGGGAAGGATCCCAAGGAACATGTGAGAGTGGGTGGCGGCGCAAGGGGAATAGGGTTAGGCTAGGGTTAGGCCGATCTGGTTAGGGGGTGGTCTAATATATGGCAAGTGGAATTTTTGGTAGGGGCATTTGGTCCCTTTGATTTTAATCAGACGGTTTCGAAAAAAATAGGTTAGGGGGCTCAATTAGGGAATCGGAGATGTTTTGTAGATGTTTGGGTATGAACCGGACACAACGGTAGCGACAGACCGTTTTGGGTTTGGGATAACTTCGGACGCGCACGAGTGGTCTATGCACGGCGCAAAGAGGGTAGGCATGGGCCTAGGTGGACTGTGGAGAGCGAGTTGGTCTGAGAGAAGAGGGAAGAGATGAAGCCCGACACGGTTTTTGGAGACCGAAAACGTCCGACGTTTGACCGACTATATTGTCGCTATAGTTATCCGTTGGGCTATCAAACGAACTCCGAATGCGATGAAACTTGGCAGGCAACCTACTAACAACAAAACAACACCGCACGCCAACATTCAACCCATTCCGAGAACATTTTCTGACCACTTATAAAATAATATTTCGGACATGTCGCAGGCGCGTGCAAGTGTGTCTGGGCTCAGAACGGACAACGGAAAGAACTGAGGGAACTCGGACAGATGCAAGTTTTGAAAACAAGATGATGCGATGCACATGATGACATGATGAAATGCAACACGCAGGCAAATGACATGGCAACGACGGCGAATAACTGGGAGATACCTGGCGCAACGGTCTCGGGGCGTCACAACACTCCACCACTACAAGAGGATCTCGTCCCGAGATCTAGGATAGCACCGGAGAGAAACGGAAAAGGAAGAGAAGAGGTAAAACTAAGTTGCTTCTTTGACAAACGAGTGGAACCAATGAACCTTGCGAGGTTGAACAAATTGAAAGAAAGAACACAACGAAGATGAACAAAGTTGAAAACACTTCGTTAGGAAAGAGGAACAAGGAACATTACTAGAACCTTGTAGGTTGAAAGACATAAGAAAAGTGTCACCAAGGACAAGAAGTACATGCAAGCACTCCGGATGAAATGAGATGTAGAAGGAACGATAAGGATTAATTACGACAACACTCCGGTTGGAAATGGAAGGCAATAATATGAACTTGTCAAAATGAAAGCACTTGGATGATACTCCAGTTAGAAGAGGAATGATAGACACAACACTTCGGTTAAAACAAGATAGAGGAGTAAAAAGAATGATATAATTTGGACAGCACTCCGACTATAAATGGACGGAATTGAACATGATCTTACGAAGATTGGATGATACTTGACGAAATCAACAACACACTGCCTCCAGATCTATTGAAAAAATGGCACAATGGATAAGAAAGATTTCAGACAGCACTCCGGTTGAGAAGGGCACGACACTCCGGTTGAATGGATAAGCAAAAAGGAAAGAACATGATCGTCACAAATACGAGATGATGAGTGAAGAGAGAAACAATACAAAGCCTCCAGAATGAATGTAAGAATGGAATCAAAAGAACGGAGGAGAAAACCACATCTTCTGCCTCAAATGAACTTGAAAAAAACATCTTTAGGAGAAAAATCGAACGGAGTTGTTGGAAAAACAACAACGAAAAGAGTAAGCTTAAAGTGGGCTTATGGGAAACAACTCAAAACTATGAGGTGAAATTCTGCCACTATGGAAACGAAAGATTGGATTGATATCAACAAGGAGACGAGAAACTATTTCACCACGAGGATAAATGAAGAACTTGGATCATTTATAAGCACCATAGATAGCGACAATCCTTAGGGGAAGCTTTCGGTGAAATATAAGCCCATCTAACTCCAATGAAGAGATTGATTGGTTGAAAAGATGTCTTGAACAAAGAGAAAATGATGGATTTAGATATGTCACTCTTGAAAACTTGTGAATCATGAAACATAAAGGGAAATTATCAACAATGACATAACACCACCTCAAAACATAAGATAGAAAGAATTGCACTTTGGAACGCAACATGAAGAATGCTTGATCCCCATCATGTAGAGCCTTCGTGAGAATCTCCGGTAATAAAAGAATGATCAAAAAGAAGTGAAGGATGAAAAGAATAAGATTGAGGCCTTGCAATGATTTACATGAATCTCCGTGGTGATATAATTGAGAGAGCTTGGAACTCAGGGAAAAAGAGAAGATGAAACAATTGAAAACGATAATTTTGATGAACCTCCGAAATAAGGAATTGCTCACTTGTATGAAACAAGGATAAAAATTACATTATGCTTATCCTTCATCAATATATATTGATGACGAGCAACGGATTTTGCATACTACTTATTCTCGTAGAAAGGATTAAGAGAGATATAGCGCAAACTTGAGAAGGTCTTCGACGAACCACCGGAAGGATTTGGAAAGAAACGAATGAATTGATACAATAACAACGAAAGAGAATTCTTGACCGAACCACCGGAAGAATTCAAAATGAAAATAGGAAAGGCACAATTCACCGGGAAGAATTGGAAAACGAAAGAAGATACTTGCTAGGATTTAGATACATGAGAACGAATAGATCCTGAGGTGATTAGAGAATACTTGACTGATGCACCTGTAAGATTTGGAGAACGAGAGCTGAAAGATTGAATGAATAATCCCGAAATGATGGCCTTCGGAGAATCAAACTGAAAAGAATCTTGAATTGCTCCGGATAGGTGGAAAGAATTCTCATAATCGAAAATAATTATGAGAGGATGGCATAAAGCTAGAACCATGAATCTTGAAGAGAATGGAGCAAGATTTAGAGGAAACACTTCCTCAGTCTTCAAATCCGAGAATGACGATGAGAAACACCACCATGATAATTGATGAGACATCCCGGTAGAATGAAAAGCGAAGAGGTTGAGCCAACAACGAAAAGAGTTTGAAAGATCTTGGGGAAAGACATATGACTGATGATAATTCATTCTTACGTCAAACTTGGAAAATAATTTGAGAGTAACTCCGAGAAAATAAGACGAGTCAAGTAAGATCCTGGGAAAAGACCTGTGGGTTAGGGCCCACTCAAAAAGAAACACCGTTGAACGATTTAAACGAGAGATTGCGCCGGTAGAATTAAGTTGCTTGAATGACATAACAATATCGAAAGTGTTTGAACGAATGCAGAGTGGAAACACGAATCTTCGAGATATCTTGAACACTCCGAAACAATTGAATAGCGAGAAGTGGATGATTACGAGGTGCACCGGCATAAGAAAGCACTTGAAATGAGGAAAGGATATGATCAACAAAGCTTGACATGGATCCACCGAAGAAGAAAACGAGTGAAGAGTGACGAACTTGAGGCTTCCTTAGTATCTTCCTGAGAATCACCGGATAAAAACATTGACGGAAAACAATGGAAAGACGTCCCATCAATAAAATGGATAGTTGATTAAGAAATCTGAATTCTTGAAGAAAAAGGGTGGGAGGGCGGGAAAAATAAAGGCAACTTGGGAAGGATGAAACAAACACCATTGAGACAGCTTAGAATAGATCTTGTGGACGTTGAAAAGATCGGATCCACTTGAAGAGAAACACACTGATTCAGAAGAAGTTGAGATGACAAACTCGATGACCAAGAAGGATTAATATTCCCATAGAAATATGAGAAGACCACTTAGGAAAGGTATGGAATCAACACTTGACATTGAAGCAACTCGAATACCACAACTCAAAACAAAGCAAAGGATTGGCTTACAAAATAAGCCGGAACAAACATATGATAGAGATTTCGTCCGAAGTTTTTGTGGTGGGGCCCACATGAGCTCGATCGTACAGCACCATCATGTACAAGGCAGTGCACATGATATACGAAGCGTCCCCGAGTCGGCATAGCCAAGGACTCTTTAAGACACAACGAGACCACTGTAAAACCAACTGTGGATAGGCGGACCACTAGACGTCGAACCCCAATCTCATATCATGCATCTGTCGAAAAGATATCCTAGGAGCTACTTGAATTCCAACTTATAAACTCCCGAAACTTTATGGTTATGCAATCAGGTGTTGGGGATACAGGGGAAGCATAATATCTCACCCAAAACTAGCAAATCCTACATCCAGTTGTATCCATCCTTCAACACATAACCAAGAAACCTTCGGAAATCATTTACCTCAACCTTCGAAAAGCATCCGTTATACGAGTTATGGCAATACTCCCGAACTCCCGCCCCAGTACTAGGTGGCATAGAGGTTATCTCACCCACAACTGCATAAAAGAGATTTTCGATGTCGGCGAAACTCAGGTATTCCAGAACTGCAACGATAAAATTGTGATGACAACACCTCGGAGCTCAACTCCCCGGGACACTGCCACAACCCCTAAATGTCAGGAGGCACCAAGAACAATGTTCTCGTGACAAAACCATCAGAACGATTCCAAGATACCCGCGTGATCCTAAAAAAATCGTGAAATTTGAGGAGAGAAGAGTCAAAACTCTACGTCAGGAGGCCTCACCAGAGGGACGAAGGGAGTGAGGAGTAAAAAGAATCCTACTCTCCAATATATATAATCCTATAAGACTCAAAACATTTTTTTTAGACTCAACAACGCCAGTGATTCGATCAAGCAGGAGGCTCCTAAGTCGGGGATGACTCTGATTACCAACTTGTAACACCCACGATGCGGCTATATCTCCCACGTGTCGGAGCACGACTTAGAGGCATAAACGAATAGTAGGCATGTCGCAAGAGGGGTAATCTTTACACATCCCATGTACTGAATAAGAAAGGGATAAAGAGTTGGCTTACAATCGCCACTTCACACAATACATAAATATAGCATTACATCATCCAGAATACAATCAAGGTCCGACTACGGAACCAAAATAAAGAAAGACCACCCCTAATGCTAGATCCCCGATCGCCCCAACTGGGCTCCACTACTGATCAACTGGAAACGAAACAAGACTACGAACACGATCTTCATCGAGCTCCCACTGGAGCTGGATTGCGTCACCTGCACTGATATCATCGGGACCTGCAACTGTTTGGAAGTATCTGTGAGTCACGAGGACTCAGCAATCTCACACAGACAAGTCTGGAAACTTCTCATGAGCATATATTAGATTTGGTACTGTTCTGCCCTAAACCATATTTTAGAGTTGTTAAACATGCAAACTAGTGCCACCATGTTAAACTAGGCATTTTTCTACCCCATTTACATATAAAGTTTGTTAGGTTTGGAGCTACGGTTATTAAGTTATGAATTAAAACATTTTAGCATGGCATAGGAGCAAATTAAACCAAACAACATTTTAAACATGTTAAACATGGATGAAAATGACATATTATGAAACTAGATGAAAAACTAAGCATTTTACATATATAAATTATTTTAAACCGATGCACGGTTGAGAAGTTATTAAAAGCATGAAGCCTTGGGGGTTTTCTGCAAAACAGGTCTTATCTGGATAATAGATAAATACGTAGGCAGGAAAAAAAACATCAACGGGCCTAATTTCCAGTGCAAGTTGGGCTAACAGAGAGGAGGCTGTGGGGAGCTCACCCTGGGCTGAGGCCCACAATGAAGAGGATAGGGGCGCGCTGGGCCTTGGGGAGGCGCTAGCCTCACGCGTGCGCACTGGGCCTAGCGAGGAGAAGACGCGGTCAACGCGAGCGGTCGTCTTGCTCGTTTTCCTTGCGCACAAAGACGAGCGGGAGGAGCAAAAGCAGGGCACGACGACGGCAGGGGACTTGGCGCACGGTGGAGCGACGGGAACCGGAGGCGGACCTCGCCGGGGATGGAGGGATCCGGGTGCAGGGTCCCCGGATCCGGCGACGGGCGATGCATCTGGCAGGACGAGAAAGAGCAGGTGGGACTTGGCGGTCAACGCGCCAGGGGCGTCCTCCTCTGTCTGCTCCTGACAGAGGGATGCAGCGCGGCGCAGAGGAGACCAGGAAGACAGGGACGAGTGCTGTTCTGGTACCCAGACTGGTCGAAGACGAGTCCTGAAGGGCGGTGGCCATGCATCGGGGCGGCGTGCTCCTCGTTCCTTGCAATGACGGAGCTTGTGGACTTGGCGTTCATGGGCGGTCCAGGGGTACCAGAGAGAGAGGAGGAGGAACGACATGAGAGAGAGGGAGATCGAGGAGGAAAGGGAATAAGAAGGAGCAGGGGAGGCAGGCGCGCTCGGGTGTAGCAGATCGAGCAGCTCGATCGGGAGGCGCGCTGGCTTCAGGTGAAGCTCTGGTTGGTGGGATAGGATTGAGAGGAGGAGGGGCTCGCTGGTTGGGTGGATCGATGTGACAAAGGGGATTGGCTCGAGGATGCAATCAAGGAGGGAAGGTGTGGTCGGCTACGCTGGTTGGATCGGGAGGGATCCCGAGGAAGGTGGAGGCTGGTCAGGGAAGGATCCCAAGGAACATACGAGAGTGGGTGGCGGCGCAAGGGGAATAGGGTTAGGCCAGGGTTTAGGCTGATCTGGTTAGGGGGTGGTGTAATATATGGCAAGTGGAATTTTTGGTAGGGGCATTTGGTACCTTTGATTTTAATCAGACGATTTCAAAAAAATAGATTAGGGGGCCCAATTAAGGAATCGGAGATATTTTGTAGATGTTTGGGGATGAACTAGACACAACGGTAGCGACAGGTTCGGGTTCGGGACAGCTTCGGACGCGCATGAGAGGTCTATGCACGGCGCAAAGAGGGTAGGCATGGGCCTAGGTGGACTGTGGAGAGTGAGTTGGTCTGACAGAAGAGGGAAGAGATGCAGTCCGACACGGTTTTCGGAGACCGAAAACGTCCGACGTTTGATCGACTATATTGTCGCTATAGTTATCCGTTGGGCTATCAAACGAACTCCGAATGCGATGAAACTTGGCAGGCAACCTACTAACAACAAAACAACACCGCACGCCAACTTTCAACCCATTCCGAGAACATTTTCCGGCCACTTAGAAAATAATATTTCGAACGTGCTGCGGGCGCGTGCAAGTGTGTCTGGGCTCAGAACGGACAACGGAAAGAACTAAGGGAACCCGGACGGATGCAAGTTTTGAAAACAAGATGATGCAATGCACATGATGACATGATGAAATGCAACAAGCAGGCAAATGAAATGGCAATGACGGCGAATAACTGGGAGACACCTGGCGCAACAGTCTCGGGGCATCACATCCATGGCCTCTTCAAATCTGTTTAGCACATCTTGCACGTGTCCAGTCATCATTTGCTGAAATTTATCATGTAGCCCTTTGTTCGTCATGTTCTCCCAATCTGTCTCATCGGCTTGTGATCCTGCCATGGTTAGCAGCAATAGAAACACACAAGAATATGATCCTACAGACTACTAGGAAGTGGTGGTGGTGGTGGTGGTGGTGTGTCACAAATCCGGCAAGCGAATCTCAAATTCTTACCAGTTCTTACCCAACAGCAGGTGGTGATTGGCAACCGTGGTAGTCAAAACTCTCAAAGATTGGATAGAGCGATTGCCAGGTGGTGTCAAACGCACGATGTAGATGTATGTGGAGATGGGAAGACTTATGATATGGTAGCAAAAATGTCAGCAATAATCAATTCAGAGATGCAAAGTTGAATAAATGCTCAACGATGGTACTGTGCTGGTCCTAGGCTAGACCGTACTAGAGACGCGAGCCTAGAACACGAACAAAATCACAGCGCGGCACGTAAACAAGGGAGGAGCACTCTTTGAAATTTTTTCCCTTTTTCACTTTTTTTCCACTTTTTTCCTCTTTTTTTGCTCCGCAACAATTATTTTTTCGAAAAAGTCTACAAATGGTCTAAAAACTGGCTAGCCAGAATTTTCCAGACTTAGTTTTTTTAGTTTGGAACTATTTTTCTACTACGGGTAGCATAGAATCTCGGGAGTCCTACTCTGTCACGACTCGGAGTGTGGCGTGATCTGGAACTCGAAAACAAAGCAACCAATACTGGACATGGACTAGGACTGGTGGCGGAGATGAATCTGGTGGAACTCGGACTGGTGGTATATCTGGACTCGGATTGGTGGTGGTATATGGCGATTGTATATCTAGACTCGGATTGGTGGTGGTATATGATGATGGTATATGTGGACTCGGATTGGTGGTTGTATATGGCATCGGTGATGTATATGGTGGGGTGGTGGTATATGGTAATGATGATGACGATGGTGCGGCGGCGGCGTGACAACCTGTGAACAGAACTCGAAACTCTAAGGGACTAGACGCTAAGACCAGTAACTCGACACGACGATGCAACCGCAAATTCAACAAAGCAAAACTCTAAAAAGACTATGCAAAGGCTCAGATTAGTTCGGATATGGTGACCTAACCCTAATTTTTTTGGCTTTTTCGTGGACTATAGGTATGAAGAACAGACTCGACCTAAACTACGAAAAACTGTAAAATCTCACCGAGCAACCTGGAAATCTGATACCACTTGATAGAGGCAAAGGTGTCCCGATGTTTCGTTGAGATGGTGGCTATTGTTTTCTGTGGGAGTCGACCTTGACGATCCGACTACGAATGTGCAAGACGTCGCGCCTTAGCAATCGCTAAACCAACTTTCGAGGGTTATTGACCACGCCGGAGCAAGATCAACCTGACCACGAGGGTCTGTTTCCTGTGAGCAAATGAAGAGCAAGCAAGAAACTGAGATTGCAATCTGGATATTGCGAATATAAGATGAAAGCTTTATTGATCAAGGTGGGGTTCTGGGATGCCTTTGTCTGGTCGTTGAACACAAACGAAGTACGCGAAGTTGCAGCTATGGCGAACTTTAATCTAAACAAAACCCAAAGTCTAAGCGATGCCCTAAGGGATGTACATATGGAGGAAGAGGGGGGGATTTCGTGGCCCTTGGAGGAGTGGTCCGAAACCAACCCTAACTCTTGTTTCCCAACACATACGGACTCTAAAAACAGCCTATACTTAAGTATTTCGAAAATACATGGGCCTGGCCCAATAATAAGGTGACGCAACACCTAAAATAGCCTCTAGACGAAATTCATGAAGTGGCATCTTGTATATTTCGTCCAAGGCGTCATGCACTCCTTATGGTGGCTTCAAAGTCCTGAAATCATCACTTGTAACTCCGTTCTTGACCCCCTTGCGCATGCCATCATCTCCATGCTTGAACTTGATCCAAGGTTCATCTTTCTTGTCTAAGCTAGGCCCTTCATTTGTAAGAAAAACAAATGTATCCAATTTAGGCAGCATCATATTCTTAGGAACATTAGAATCGTTACCAAGAAACGAAAGTACCTGATAATTCAATTGGCGTGCGCGAGCTCTAGTAATTGGTCCAGTATGTATAGCAGCAGAGGTTGTGGGTGTAACAATGGTATTGATGTCCTCATCATAACGGCGCAGGTCATGTTGATAAATTGCTGATCGAGCCGCTGCTAAGTCTCTCTCCTCATCTAACAAGTCAAGTGCATCCTGTCGGGCTTGTTCGTTTTTAGCTTCAATTTAAGCCGCCACACGAGGCAAGTCATGATGGATGTCACTAGGCAGCACCGCTTTCGCTCCATAAACCATGAAGAAAGGTGTATAACCTATAGACCTGTTAGGAGTGGTGTTGATACTCCACAACACCGAATGTAACTCCTCTACCCAACAACCCGACGTTCGCTGCAAGGGAACCATAAGCCGGGGCTTGAGACCTTTTTAAGATTTCCTGATTTTCTCTCTCAGCCTGACCATTGGATTGAGGGTGAGCTACAGAAGAAACATCAAGCCGGATATGCTCACGTTGACAAAACTCCTCCATAACCCCTTGGGATAAATTAGTGCCATGTCAGTGATAATGCTGTGTGGAAAACCAAAGCGAAAGATCAGCTTTTTCATAAACTGAACTGATGTGGATGCATCACACTTACTCACTGGCTCTGCCTCAACCCATTTTGTGAATTTGTCAACTGCCACTAAAAGATCTGTCTTTTTATCCTTAGACCTTTTGAAAGGTCCAACCATGTCAAGCCCCGAGACCGCAAACGACCAAGTGATTGGAATCATCCGCAACTCTTGAGCCGGCACATGTGCTCGCCGTGCAATTTTTGACATCCATCACACCTACTGACCAGATGCTCTGCATCAGCGTGAGCCGTCGACCAGTAAAAACCATGACGAAAAGCTTTGGCCACAAGAGACTTTGACCCGGCGTGATGACCACAATCCCCTTCATGAATCTCACGAAGTATTTCTTGGCCATCTTCAGGAGAAACACATCGCTGAAACGCTCCAGAGACGCTGCGATGGTATAACTCTCCACCAGAAATCGTCATTGATTTGGATCGCCGGGTTATCTGTCGGGCCAGGGTCTCATCCTCTGGCAACTCGCCCCGGGTCATGTAAGCCAAGAACGGTACTGTCCAATCTGGGATGACGTGAAGAGCCGCCACCAACTATGCTTCCGGGTCAGGAACGGCTAAATCTTCCTCTGTAGGTAACTGAACAGACGGGTTATGCAAAACATCCAAAAAGGTATTAGGTGGCACCGGCTTAAAGCATCGGCTGCTTCGTTCTTCCTAGGGTCAATGTGTTCCACCTGATAACCTTTAAAATGTCCTGCAACAGCATCAACTTCACGGCGATAAGCCGCCATGAGAGGGTCCTTGGAATCCCACTTGCCTGACACCTGTTGAGCCACCAAATCTGAATCGCCAAGACACCGGACCCGGCTCAGGCTCATCTCTTTAGCCATTCGAAGACCATGGAGCAAGGCTTCATACTCTGCTGCATTGTTAGTACAAGGAAATATCAGTCACAACACATAACAAAACTTATCACCTCGAGGGGAAGTTAAAACAACCCCAACCCCTGAGCCTTCCAACTGTCTAGACCCATCAAAGTGAATCGTCCAATACGTGTTGTCTGGTTTGTCCTCTGGCATCTGCATCTCTGTCTAGTCATTAATAAAGTCAACCAGAGCTTGAGATTTGATCGTAGTACGTGGCACATACTTCAACCCATGAGATCCAAGTTCAATGGCCCATTTGGCGACTCGTCCAGTAGCTTCTCTATTTTCAATGATGTCTCCCAAAGGAGCAGAGCTAACCACAGTGATTGGGTGACCCTGAAAGTAATGTCTGAGCTTTCGACTTGCCATGAACACCCCATACACGAGCTTCTGCCAATGTGCATATCTTTGTTTAGATTTAATCAGCACCTTACTGACGTAGTAAACCGGCCGTAGAACCAGATGTTCCTTGCCAGCCTCCTTGCGCTCCACCACAATTGCAACACTAACAGCTCGTGAGTTAGCGGCTACATATAACAATAGCGACTCTTTATCAACTGGAGCAGCAAGAACCGGCGGCTTAGCAAGCTGTTTCTTCAGACTCTCAAAGGCAGAGTTTGCAGCATCACTCCAAATGAAATCATCCGTCTTTTTCATCATCTGATACAAAGGCATCGCCTTCTCCCCTAAACGGCTTATGAACCGGCTCAAAGCAGCGACTCGACCCGCCAGCCGTTGAACGTCATTGATGCACACCGGTTTGGCCAGGGAGGTGATTGCCTTAATTTTCTCCAGGTTAGCTTCAATGCCTCTGTTAGACACCAAAAAACCCAAGAGTTTGCCAGCTGGGACTCCAAAAACACACTTGGTCGGGTTAAGCATCATCTTGTAGACCCGTAGGTTATCAAAGGTCTCCTTCAGATCTGTTACCAAGGTTTCCTCTTTTCTGGACTTCACCACTATATCATCCACATAAGCATGAACATTACGCCCAATCTGATTGTGAAGGCAATTCTGCATACATCGTTGATAAGTCGCCTGGGCACTCTTAAGCCCAAAAGGCATAGACACATAGCAGAAGGCTCCAAACGGAGTGATGAAAGCTGTCTTCTCCTGGTCCTTGACTGCCATCTTGATCTGATGATAACCTGAATACGCATCTAGAAAACTCAAACGCTCACAACCCGTCGTAGCATCAATGATTTGATCAATACGAGGGAGAGCAAAAGGGTCAGCTGGGCAAGCTTTGTTTAAATCTGTGTAATCCATACACATACGCCAAGTGCCATTCTTCTTGAGTACAAGCACCGGGTTAGCCAACCACTCTGGGTGAAAAACTTCCACAATGAACCCGACCGTCAAGAGTCGGGCCACTTCTTCTCCTATGGCCTTATGCCTTTCCTCGTTAAACCGTCGGAGAAACTGCCTGACCGGCTTAAACTTCGGATCAATATTAAGAGTGTGCTCAGTGAGTTCTCTCGGGACACCCGGCATGTCAGAAGGTTTCCATGCAAAGATGTCCCAGTTCTCACGAATGATCTCGATGAGCGCGCTTTCCTATTTTGGATCCAAGTTGGCACTGACGATGAACTGCTTGGATGAGTCGCCAGGCACAAAATCAACCGTTTTGGTGTCATCAACTGACTTGAATTTCAACACCGGTTCATGTTCTATTGTTGGATTCGTTAAAGACGTCATGTCTGCCGGATCAACATTATCTTTATAAAACTTTAACTCCTCAGTTGCACAAACAGACTCAGCATAAGAGGCATCTCCTTCTTCACACTCCAGGGCTATTTTCCGGGTTCCGTGTACTGTAATGGTGCCTTTATAACCCGGCATCTTGAGCTGCAGATATACATAACGCAGCCAGGCCATGAATTTGGCATAAGCGGGCCGTCCAAACAGAGCATGATATGGGCTTTTGATCTTAACCACCTCAAAAGTTAACTTCTCAGCTCTGGAATCATATTCATCCCCAAAGGCTACTTCTAGTTCAATCTTGTCAACTGGGTATGCTGACTAGCTAGGTACAACACCGTGAAAAACAATGTTGGATTGCTTAAGACTCTTATCAGTCAACCCCATCCGACGGAACGTCTCATAGTAGAGGATGTTGATGCTACTACCTCCGTCCATGAGCACTTTAGTGAATTTATATCCACCAACCTGAGGTGCCACTACCAAGTGATGAGGACATCAATACCATTATTACACCCACAGCCCCTACTGTTACATATACTGGACCAATTACTAGAGCTCGCGCACGCCAATTAAATTACCAGGTACTTTCGTTTCATGGTAATGATTCTAATGTTCATGAGATTATGATGCTGCCTAAATTGGATACATTTGTTTTGCTTACAAATGAAGGGCCTAGCTTGGAGAAGGATGAACATTAGAGCAAGAACACGCATGGAGTTGATGGCATGCGCAAGGGGATCAAGAACGGAGTTACAAGTGATGATTTCAGGACTTTGAAGCCGCCATAAGGAGTGCATGAAGCCTTGGACGAAATATACAAGATGCCACTTCATAATATTCGTCCATAGGCTATTCTAGGTGCTGCGTCACCTTATTAATGGGCCAGGCCCATGTAATTTCGAAATACTTAAGTATAGGCTATTTTTAGAGTCCGTATGTGTGGGGAAACAAGAGTTAGGGTTGGTCTCGGACCCCACCCTCAAGGGCCACGAAATTCCCCCCTCTTCCTCCATATATACAGCCCTTAGGGCGTCGTTTAGACTTTGGGTTTTGTTTAGATTAAAAGTTCGCCATAGCTGCAACTTCGTGTACTTCGTTTGTGTCCAACGACCAGACCAAGACGTCACAGAACCCCACCTTGATCAATAAAGCTTTCATCTTATATTCGCAATATCCCGATTGCAATCTCAGTTTCTTGCTTGTTCTTCGTTTGCTCGCAGGAAACAGACCCTCGTGGTCAGGTTGATCGTGCTCCGGCGTGGTCAATAACCCTCGGAAGTTGGTTTAGCGATTGCTAAGGCGCGACGTCTCGCACGTCCGTAGTCGGATCGTCAAGATCGACTCCCATAGAAAACGATAGCCACCATCTCATCGAAACATCGGGACACCTTAGCCTCTATCAAGTGGTATCAGATTTCCAGGTTGCTCGGTGAGATTTTACAGTTTTTCGTAGATTAGATCGAGTCTGTTCTTCATACCTACAGTCCACGAAAAAGCCACACAAAAAAAAATTAGGGTTAGTTCATCATATCCGAACCAATCTGAGCCTTTGCATAATCTTTTTAGGGTTTTTGCTTTGTTGAATTTGCAGTTGCATCGTCGTGTCAAGTTGCTGGTCTTAGAGTCTAGTCTTTTAGAGTTTCGAGTTCTGGTCATAAGTTGTCACGCCGCTGCCGCACCATCATCATCGCCCATCTACCACCATTGCTTATCCGCCACCGCTCTGAATCCGTATCCATATACCACCACCAATCCATATCCATATACCACCACCAATCTATATCCATATACCACCACCGCTGCCATATACCACAACCATATATCCACCACTAATCCGAGTTCTTCTCATATTAGGTTTGTTCTTGAGATCAATCTAAATTCCGATTCGTGTTTTCTGGCCTGCGTAGGTCTCGAAAAAAAAAGAGTCTGGAGACCCCCGGGCAGTTTTTAGGCCAAAATTTTCACAGGTAAAATTTTTTCCCTATCCTATTTTTAGGCTTTTCTGAGTCTTTTGAGCCACGTGCCATCATAGTGATTTTTTGTCGCACTTTTTCGTCGTCGCTGCCCTGATTTCCGAAAAAAAAGTGAAAAAAAAATTCATGCCCATCCTATCAGTTTGACGAGGGAAGAGTTTTGAGACACTCGCCATTATAGTGATTTTTCGCAAAAAAAGAGGAGCGCAAAAAAAGGAGCGCAAAAAAAAGAGCGAAAAAAAAGAATTCCAGAGTGTGCTTTTCCCTTATTTACGTGCAGCGCCGTGATTTTGTTAGTGTTCTAGGCTCGCGTCTCTAGCACGGTCTAGCCTAGGACCAGCACAGTACCGTCGTTGAGCGTTTATTCAACTTTGCATCTCTGAATTGATTATTGCTGACCCTTTTTGCTACCATACTATAAGCCTTCCCAGCTCCACATACATCTACGTCGTGCGTTTGACTCTCCCTGGCAATCGCTCTATCCAAGCTTTTGAGAGTTTTGACTACAACGGTTGCCGATCACCTCCTGCTGCTGGGTAAGAACTGGTAAGAATTTGAGATTTGCTTGACGGATTTGTGACACCCGCCACCACCACCACCACTTGTTAGTAGTCTGTAGGATCATATTCTTGTGTGTTTCTATTGCTGCTAACCATGCCAGGATCACAAGCCGACGAGACTGACTGGGAGAACTTGACGAACAAGGAGCTTCATGATACGTTTCAGCAAATGATGAGTGGACAGGTGCAAGATGTGATAAAAAGATTTGAAGAGGCCATGGAGAAGATAGATGGCATGGAGAAGACGTTTGAAACAAAGCTCGATAACAAGTTTGCTGAATTGCTTTCGCGTTTTCCACCACCACCACCGGCTGCTCCTGCCGCACCTCTGCAACAACAGCAACAACATCGACTACCTCCACGTCGGGAAACAGCCCTCCGCCGAGCGAGCCGTGTCCCTCTTCAGTCGGGCCAAACTGCTGGTGCTGCTGTTGATACTTCTGTGGCTCCTACTGCTGATGTGGAGGAGGATGATTATGTGGGAGATTATGAGGATGAGGTTGATCATAATCATAACTACGTGCCACCACCAGCACAGCAACCACCAGGTCGTCCACATGCAAATAATGGCAATGGTAGGGCTCACCCTCAGGTACGAGATCATGACCATCTCCCTAAACTAAAATTGAATATTCCACCATTTGAGGGTAGATATGTTCCTGATATATATCTTACTTGGGAGTTAGAAACTGAACAACGATTTACATGTTTACAATATCCCGAGGAGAGACGTGTTCCTGCTGCTGTTTGTGCATTCACTAGTTTTGCATGTGTTTGGTGGTCTGAGCATTCTAGATTATATCCTATTCCGGCTACTTGGGCTGCTTTGAAAACTGCTATGCGTACTCGTTGGGTTCCACCATATTATCAACGTGAATTACTTCAAAAATTGCAGTGCTTAAGACAGGGAAAAAATTCTGTAGAAGAATATTATCCGGAATTACAAACTGGCATGATTAGATGTGGTGTTGTTGAGGAGAATGAAGCTATGCTTGCACGTTTTATGGGTGGATTAAATAGAGAGATTCAGACGATTCTAGAGTATAAGGAGTATACTAATATCACTCGTTTATTCCATCTTGCTTGTAAAGCTGAAACGTGAAGTGCAGGATCGACAGGCATTGGCGCGGACTAACTTTTCTGCAGGTCGACCTCATCATGGACACCACGTGCATCATCTACTTCCACACGTTCTGCTACACCCGGCGCCTCCGTCGGCTGCCACCTCCACCCGTGATACAATAAAGCAGGCACAATCACCACTATCTGCCAAGAGCACACCTTCTGGGCCTGCAAAGAGCTCTTCTTCATCCATGGCCATCAACAGGGCACACACGTGATATTATTTGTCGTCGTTGTAAGGGAAGAGGAAATTTTGCGAGAGAATGCAAATCTCGGCGTGTGATGATTGTTACTGAGGATGGTGGGTATGAGTCTGCTAGTGACTATGATGAGGTGACTTTGGCTCTTATTACACATGAATAACACGGTGGAGAGGATTCTGATCATGAGACGCAATACATGGCTGCTGAAGATGCCGACAGGTATGAATGTTTAGTTGCTCAACGTGTTTTGAGTGTGCAGGTTACACAAGCTGAGCAAAATCAGAGGCGTAATTTGTTCCATACAAAGGGAGTTGTGAAGGAACGTTCTGTTCGCTTCATCATAGATGGAGGGAGCTGCAATAACTTGACTAGCATGGAGATGGTGGAGAAGCTATCTCTCACCACAAGACCACATCCACATCCTTACTACATCCAATGGTTCAACAACAGTGGCAAGGTTAAGGTAACACGTACTGTTCGTGTGCATTTTAGTATCTCTACATATGCTGATATGTTGATTGTGATGTGGCACCTATGCAAGCATGTTCATTATTACTTGGTAGACCATGGCAATTTGATAAAAATTATGTACACCATGGTAGAAACAATCAGTATACTCTTGTTCATAAGGATAGAAATATTACTTTGCTTCCTATAACTCGTGATTCCATTTTGAAAGATGGTATTAATAGAGCTAATAAAGCAAAACAGGAGAAAAATAAGAGTGAAAATCAGATTGTGGCAAAAGAATTTGAGCAACAATAATAAACCATCTAGTGTTGTTTCTGAAATTAAATTGAAAAATGCATGTTTACTTGCCACCAAATCTGATATTAATGATCTAGATTTTAGCAAATCTGTTTGCTATGCTTTTGTGTGCAAAGGGGCATTATTTTCATTCGAGGACGTGCCTTCCTCCTTGCCTCCTGCTATCACTAACATTTTGCAGGAGTTCGCTGATGTCTTTCCACAAGGCATGCCACTGGGATTACCACCTATTAGAGGGATTGAGCATCAAATTGACTTAATTCCCAGTGCATCATTACCCAACCGTGTACCATACCGTACCAATCCGGAGGAGACGAAGGAGATTATGCGTCAAGTACAAGAACTGCTCGACAAAGGTTATATACACGAATCCCTTAGTCCTTGTGATGTTCCTATCATTTTTGTGCCGAAAAAGGATGGTACGTCGCGTATGTGCGTTGATTGTAGAGGCATTAATAATATTACTATTTGTTATCGTCATCATATTCCTAGGCTAGATGATATGCTTGATGAATTGAGTGGCTATACAATATTCTCCAAAGTTGATTTGCGTAGTGGATACTATCAAATTTGTATGAAATTGGGAGATGAATGGAAAACAGCATTTAAAACTAAGTTTGGATTATATGAGTGGTTAGTCATGCCTTTTGGGTTAACTAATGCACCTAGTACTTTCATGAGATTAATGAACGAAGTTTTATGTGCTTTCACTGGACGATTTGTGGTAGTTTACTTTGATGACATATTGATTTATAGCAAATCTTTGGAGGAACATTTGGAACATTTATGTGCTGTTTTTATTGCTCTACGTGATGCACGTTTGGTTGGAAACCTTGGAAAGTGCACCTTTTGCACCGACCGAGTATCTTTTCTTGGCTATGTTGTTACTCCACAGGGAATTGAAGTTGATAAAGCCAAGACTGAAGCTATTGAGAGTTGGCCGCAGCCCAAAAGGGTCACACAAGTGAGGAGTTTCCTTGGCCTCGCTGGATTCTATAGGCGTTTTGTGAGAGATTTCAACACCATTGCTGCACCTCTCAACAAGCTTACAAAGAAGGATGTGCCTTTTGTTTGGGGTACCGCACAGGAAGAAGCCTTCATGGTATTGAAAGATAAGTTGACACATGCTCCTTTACTCCAAGTTCCTGATTTTAATAAGAATTTTGAGCTTGAATGTGATGCTAGTGGAATTGGATTAGGAGGTGTGTTATTACAAGATGGCAAACCTGTTGCATACTTTTCTGAAAAATTGAGTGGGCCTAGTCTGAACTATTCTACTTATGATAAAGAATTATATGCTCTTCTTCGGACCATAGAAACATGGCAACATTATTTATGGCCCAAAGAATTTGTTATACATTCTGATCATGAATCTTTGAAACACATTAGAAGTCAAGAAAAACTGAACTGTAGACATGCTAAATGGGTTGAATTCATTGAGACTTTCCCTTATGTCATTAAACACAAGAAGGGTAAAGAAAATGTTATTGCTGATGCTTTGTCTCGTTGTTATACTATGCTTTCACAACTTGACTTTAAAATGTTTGGTTTGGAGACCATCAAAGATCAATATGTGCATGATGCTGAATTTAAAGATGTATTGTAGAATTGTAAGGAAGGGAGAACTTGGAACAAGTTCGTTCTTAACGATGGATTTGTGTTTCGTGCTAACAAGCTATGCATTCCAGCTAGCTCCGTTCGTCTTTTGTTGTTGTAGGAGGCGCATGGAGGAGGATTAATGGGACACTTTGGCGTCAAGAAGACGGAGGATATACTTGCTACAGTTTTCTTTTGGCCAAAGATGAGATGGGATGTTGAGCGTTTTATTGCTCGCTGCACTACATGTAAAAAAGCTAAGTCACGACTCAATCCTCATGGTTTATATATGCCTTTTCCTGTACCTAGTGTTCCTTGGGAGGATATATCTATGGACTTTTTTTTAGGTTTACCTCGAACAAAGAATGGGAGGGATAGCATATTTGTTGCCGTGGATAGGTTCTCGAAAATGGCACACTTTATACCATGTCATAAAAGCGATGATGCTGTTAATGTTGCTGATTTGTTCTTTCGTGAAATTATTCTCTTGCATGGTGTGCCAAATACTATTGTTTGAGATCATGATACTAAATTTCTTAGCCACTTTTGGAGATGTGGCTAATTTGGGGACTAAACTGCTTTTTAGTACTACTTGTCACCCCCAAACTGATGGACAAACTGAAGTAGTGAATAGAACATTGTCTAGTATGCTTAGGGCTGTTTTGAAGACTAACAAGAACATGTGAGAAGAATGCTTGCCTCATATTGAATTTGCTTATAATCGTTCATTCCATTCTACTACTAAGATGTGCCCTTTTGAAATTGTGTATGGTTTCCTACCTCGTGCACCTATTGATTTGTTGCCTCTTCCATCTTTGGAGAAGGTTAATTTCAAGGTTGGAAAAAGCGGTAGGCGTAAGCAAGGCGGTTGGCCTTCGCCTAGTGCCTAGGCAGTGCTTAAGCGCCCTAGGCACAGCCTATGCGGTTATGTAATTTTTACTATCGGGGTGTATATGTGGTTATTATATGTGTATTTTATTAATTTAGGGCGTATAAGTATGTTAACTACTAGTAGTATGAATGGAATATGGCCCTTTTGGCATATCAGTGCAATATGGCATGATTTCTCGCTTGGGTAGAGAATTTCTTACTTCCTCTGCCTAGACTTCTGCTTATGCCCTAGGCGAGGCGTTTGGTCATTGCCTAGAGCCTAGGCGTGCCTAAGCGCCTCCTAGGCACTGCCTTTTCCAAAAGAGGTTAATTTTGATGCTAAAGAACATGCTGAATTGATTTTAAAAATGCATGAGTTAACTAAGGAAAACATTGAGCGTATGAATGCTAAATATAAACTTGCTGAAGATAAGGGTAGAAAACATGTTCTGTTTGCACCTGGAGATCTTGTTTGGTTTCATTCGCGTAAGGATAGATTTCCTAATTTGCGCAAATCAGAGCTAATGCCATGTGCTGATGGTCCTTTTAAGGTGTTAGAGAAAATAAATGATAATGCATATAAACTTGAGCTGCCTACAGATTTTGGGGTTAGTCCCACTTTTAACATTGCAGATTTGAAGCCTTATTTGGGTGAGGACGATGAACTTTCGCCGAGGACGACTTCATTTCAAGAAGGGGAGGATGATGAGGACATCAATACCATTGTTACACCCACAGCCCCTGCTGCTATACATACTAGACCAATTACTAGAGCTCGCGCACGCCAATTGAATTATCAGGTACTTCCGTTTCTTGGTAATGATTCTAATGTTCATGAGAATATGATGCTGCCTAAATTGGATACATTTTTTTGCTTACAAATGAAGGGCCTAGCTTGGACAAGAAAGATGAACCTTGGATCAAGTTCAAGCATGGAGATGATGTCATGCGCAAGGGGGTCAAGAACGGAGTTACAAGTGATGATTTCAGGACTTTGAAGCCACCATAAGGAGTGCATGAAGCCTTGGACAAAATATACAAGATGCCACTTCATAAATTTCGTCCACATGCTATTTTAGGTGTTGCGTCAGCTTATTATTGGGCCAGGCCTATGTATTTTCGAAATACTTAAGTATAGGCTGTTTTTAGAGTCCGTATGTGTGGGGAAACAAGAGTTAGGGTTGGTTTCAGACCCCTCCTCCAATGGCCACGAAATCCCCCCTCTTCCTCCATATATACAGCCCTTAGGGCATCGTTTAGACTTTGGGTTTTGTTTAGATTAAAGTTCGCCATAGCTGCAACTTCGCGTACTTCGTTTGTGTTCAACGACCAGACAAAGGCGTCACAGAACCCCACCTTGATCAATAAAGCTTTCATCTTATATTCGCAATATCGAGATTGCAATCTCAGTTTCTTGCTTGTTCTTCGTTTGCTTGCAGGAAACAGACCCTTGTGGTCAGGTTGATCGTGCTTCGGCATGGTCAATAACCCTCGGAAGTTGGTTTAGCGATTGCTAAGGCGCGACGTCCCGCACGTTCGTAGTCGGATCGTCAAGGTCGACTCCCACAGAAAACGATAGCCACCATCTCATCGAAACATCGGGACACCTTCGCCTCTATCACGTTATCACAGCCGCCGGGTTAAATCCAGGACTTTTCAAGAAGGTGACCTGGTGCTCCGGCTCATCCAGGATCTGTCAGATGCACACAAGTTATCCCCGCCTTGGGAAGGACCCTTTGTGGTCAGCAAGAACTTAAACAACGGGTCATATTACCTCATTAACGTTCGAGGGCACAAAGGCTCACGTAAGTCGGAGGAGGAGACCGGCCGGCCATGGAATTGCTCAACTTCGGCCATACTACACCTGAGCCACCGGCTCTCATCATGTACATACTTTGATGTTTTATATACTATGATAAGTAATAAAGCAGGACCTCTGTCCTTTTCCTTTTTGAAGATTATATATCTTTACTCTTTTTCACTATTTAAAATGGCTATTAAGGAGCCGATCATATCTGAATCAAGTCTAACCTTTTTGGTCCGGCTTATGATCGTATTCGAATCTAGCTGTAAACCTCATGATCACTTGGGGGCTTTGAGGGAGTCCTGGATTAGGGGTCTCGAGATAGCCGGACTATATATCCTTTGGCTAGACTATTGGACTATGAAGATACGAGATTGAAGATTTCGTCCCGAGTCCAGATGGGACTCTACTTGGCGTGGAAGGCAAGCTAGGCAATACGGATATGCATATCTCCTCCTTTGTAACCGACCTTGTGTAACCCTAGCCTCCTCCGGTGTCTATATAAACCGGAGGGTTTTAGTTTGTAGCACAACATACAATCATGCCATAGGCTAGCTTCTAGGGTTTAGCCTCTCTGATCTCGTGGTAGATCAACTCTTGTACTACTCATATTATCAAGAATAAATCAAGCAGGATGTAGGGTTTTACCTCCATCAAGAGGGCCCGAACCTGGGTAAAACATCATGTCCCCTGCCTCTTGTTACCATCCGCCTTAGACGCACAGTTTGGGACCCCCTACCCGAGATCCGCCGCTGGGATTGGACCAGTCAAAGCCGTTCACGGCGATGAACTCTGATTCATCATCAATCAGGCCAGCCGGATCAACTTCTGGAGCAAACGTATGTTGACGAACCGGCGGGAGAAGGTCTGTCACCTTGTAAGAAGGAGTCGCCATCTCCTTATTCTCAAAATCAAAACCTGGCTGATATTTTTCAATATTGGTTTCATCTCCAAGAATAGTAGCCTGAGGTCGAACTTCCCTCATGCAAGCAACGAAGTCATCCTGCTCCCATCTTCCTTCACGGTAGGGTACACCCTAGCTACATCTGCCGGATCTAGATCTGTCTCCCAAGCCTTGCAACGGATCAGAGCAGTCAAGGATCCAGCTCTAGCGCAGGATTGTTTGACCTCTTGGAACCTGGCGGGTAAGATTGACAATTTCTTCAAAACATCGCTCAGCCGATTGGGTCCTTGGTTGGCAGGGGAGATGGTGGCAAGTGCTCGTTGAGCGCCAGTATACAATTGCTCTACTAATGTATAAACCGCCTTCAGCTTGGTCACTTGTCTTGGCTCAGATTTTTGCTTCGAGGACCTACAAAGTGTTTTTATACAGAGGCTCATCAGGCGGTTCATATTTCGGGTCAAAAAGAAGGTATAAGTGATTAAACACAGATAACTTACCAAAGATGGCAGATACCATTTGAGACACCCAGTTCTTTAAACCGGTAAGCTCGGTGGTAACCTCCTCAAGAGCTGATTCAGCTTTTTCAGCACGTTGGATTAGCAGTGTCTTTTCTTCAGCCCATGATTTCTTCTTGGCCGTCAAACTGGTCTTCAATTTCTCTATCTCAGAAAGACTCGGTTGAAGTTTAGTGTTAGCTGTTTTGATCTCTGTCTCTTGTTCCGCCAGCTGGGTCTTTGCTTCAGTTAATTGAGAGCCCAATTCAGATAGGGCGTTCTGCAAAACGTATACAGGTGTGTCAAAGCTTAAACTTAAGATTCAAGTCTCAAGTACTATGCACTGCAAGACCACTTGACACTTGGGGGCTAATGTCTGCCAAAATAATTTTTTACGACTCTTATATATTTCAAGTCCCAAGTGCCTTACAAAGTAACAACACTTGGCACTTGGGGGCTAACGTATGATATTCAGAAAGTTATTCAATATTAAGCTGGATTACAATGCTTATTGGGACAGTTCTAAAGTTAAGTACCGGTTCATTTTGATCCATTGAGCCGGCCCTTGGGGACTACAGGTGAATTTATATTATTTTATTGGACTTCAGAAAAATCTAAGGGTAAAGCTTTAGCCTATATCATAAGTCTACATATCATTCAGGTTTTATCATAATCTAAAGACTTGGGGGCTGGCACAATATATGTAAGCCAGAAGAGCATACCTCATCAGCTGCAATTGCTTCACCTTCTCGATTTCTGAGTCACAGCTGGAGTGCACATGGCTGAGATAGCCGGACAATATGTCATTGGCGTTCAGATGGTTGTAGTGAGAAATATCAAAACGCACTTTCTGTCTCTCCAGGGTCTCTTGTTTAGTGGTGTGATGAGCCAACACGTTGGGAGTCCTCGGTTCAACGAAACGACTTCCAGTGATCAGAACGTCATGGGCAGACGACGATGGCGGGTTGGTCGAGCTGGACGGTCCGGAAGTAGAGGGGTTAACGATGGTATCATCAGCTGACGGCTCAGGAGGATCTAATTGAGCATTTGCAGCCGGGTCTTCTGGTGCTTCAATTTGAGGGGGAGAAGGTGGCATGGCCGGTTCAGGCGCAAGGACTGACGGGTCTTCCGCTGGTTTAGTCACCTTGGCCTTCTTGGATTTAGCTTGGCCGCTAAGAAAGATGTTGTGAGACTGTCAATATAAAGTTGCAGTTTGAAAAACACGGAGGAAAGATGCTTGTTTCCTTACCCAGGGGCAGTCTTGAAGGCCGGAAATTGTGTCTGAGAGGAGTCGCCAGAAGAGCGAGAAACCTCCTTCAAAGGGCAAATAACGTCAGTAGCACAAGAGAATATATTCATTAATGAACTACGAAGAACATGCAGAAACCTAGAAAGCCCTAATGCAGATCTGAGGAGCAAGAAGGGTGTAACAACCACGATGCGGCTATATCTCCCACGTGTCGAAGCACGACTTAGAGGCATAACCGCATTGTAGGCAATGTCGCAAGAGGGGTAATCTTTACACATCCCATGTACTGAATAAGAAAGAGGTACAAAATTGGCTTACAATCGCCACTTCACATAATACATAAATAAAACATTACATCATCCAGATACAATCAAGGTCCGACTACGGAACCAAAATGAAAGAAGACTACCCCTAATGCTACAGATCCCTGATCACCCCAACTGGGCTCCTCTACTGATCAACTGGAAATGAAATAACACAACAAACACGGTCTTCATCGAGCTCCTCCTTGAGCTTGGTTGCGTCACCTTCCACTACTAGGAAAAGGCTTACTAATGGCGCACCAGTGTTGCCTACTAATGGCGCACTACCGGTGCGCCATTAGTATCACACAACTAGAATTTTTTACTAATGGCGCACCACTGGTGCGCCATTAGTATACCAGATACTAATGGCGCACCAGTAGTGCGCCATTAGTATGCCTAGAGGTGCGCCATTACTATCTGACTTAGTAATGGCGCACCACATAGAAGTGCACCATTAGTAATAATTTTTTCCAATTTTTTTTAAAAAAAATTCAATTTTTTTATTTTTTTTTCTTAATTTCAGGTCACTATGGCTTAATCTTAGGTCAAATCACACTCTGAGGTCAAACTTCCCAGAAGGTCACCCATCCTCACACTTCATAGTTCTATCCAACCCCAGCACCACCTCACTTCACAGGCACTTGTTGATATATCTATCATATCAATCCTATTAAACCTTGCTGATGTCTAGGACTTTGTTCATGTTCATGAGTATGATGAAATTTTGAAAAAATATTTCAAACTTCCCGATCATTGTCAGGACCCCGATTCCAAGTCACATCGATCTAGCCGGTAACACATCATATCACATTGCGGCCTCATGCACGGTATTCCCACGGGTGTCGCCTTACCATGGCCCGGGACCATTTGCGCCTTTTGGCTCACGTATATGATAGTGTCGCTAGCATCCATATGACAGAGAACCCGGGCCGACATGGCTAGTCGTGAACCCAAAGTGGCGCAGACCTATGGAGACAGGCATACATGAATCACATCGAGCATGTCTGATGAGGACATGAATACCTTAGATACGACCAAAAATATTGCATACATGCATATTTGTCAGGTGATTTATAATGCAAACTATTCAATAATCTATTTATGTTATCCAGAACAAAAATACTTCACACACTTTTGTGTTTTGTCTAATTGCAGGTGTATGGGACATTTGTACAATCCACATATGAAGATAAGGGAAAAGGAGAAGTTTAGGTTGTGTTCAAAAAGTCCTCTCACGTCACTTTTGGGCCAAGAGAAGATAGAGTCCAAGTCTCTCACGTTCTGGATTCAGATTCGGACTGCACAGACATACCTGACTCAAAACGCCAACAACTTTTTCATACGGACTCCGAATTGGGTGATTCTTTTTTTGTTGGAAACTAGATTTCGTGCTCTTTCCAGCCCAATTGGATTCACCTTCAAATTCGTCCGGAGCGTTGAGTTACGGACGAAACAATCTGACGTTGCAGCAGAATCCGAGTCAAACTACAAGCCCAAAGGTGTTGCATTCACCTCCACTTGGGCCCATGAGCCTTGTACGACCTAGGGTTAGTTTTAGGCTGCCTTGGGACGTCCTCCCACCTCCTTGGCCGCCACCCCTTGCTCCTATATAAGTAGATCCATCTAGTAGCTTTTTCCTGGGGATTTGTTTAGTTAAAAGTTAGCCATTGCAACTTCGTGTACTTCGTTTGTGTCCAACGACCAGACCAAGACCGCTTACGGATCCCCACCATTATCAATACCTCATATATATTTGCAATATTCAGATTGCTTTATCATATTCTTGCTTGTTCTTCGATTGCTTGCAGGAATAGACCTTCATGGTCAGGCTGACCGTGCTTCCGGCATCGTCAGTAACCTCAGGAGATTGGTTTAGCGATTGCTAAGGCGCAATGTCGTGCACGTTTGTAGTCGGATCGTCAAAGTCGTCTCCACCAAATCGATAGTTATCATCTCATCGAAAGATCGGGACCCTCGCCTCTATCAAGTGGTATCAGTTTTTAGGTTGCTCGGTGAGAATTTCCAGTTTTCCTAGATTAGATTTATTTTCTTACCTATTGTCCAAGAAAAAGCCACAAAAAAGAGTTAGATCTATTCATCCTTGGTCCAAGCCAGTCTGAGCCTTTGCAATTTTCTTTTCATTGCTTGCATAGTTGAATTATCGGTTGCATCGTCGTGTCGAGTTGCTGGTCTTAGTGTCTAGTTCGTTTAGAGTTTCGAGTTCTGTTCACATTAGTCACGCCACCGCTACATCATTATCTCTTCCGCTGTCCACCACCCATCCATCAATTTCCACCACGTGTTACCCACCATTAATTGTTATAATAATAGTTGAGATCGTTCACATCTTCACTTGATCCAATCTGCATCTTATCTAGTTTGTTTTGGAAAGAGGGAGAACAAAAGAGAGAAAAAAACGAGAGAAAAAAAGGAGAAAAAAAGTCAGAGAAAAAAAAGGAGAGAAAGAAAAAAAAGTGTGAGGAAAAAAAAGAGAGAAGAAAAAAAACAAAAAAATCGGCACAAACTTTTTCAGAGGAAAGTTGGAGACAAAGTTGTTGATATATCCTGCTTGGCTGTTGTTTCACCTCATTATCTTTACTGCCGTTGTGATCTTCACTTATATCTTGCTGTCCAGAGCTACTTAGTATCCTTCATTGATGCTAGTTGTGCTACGACGTGACCTCATTAGTGTTCTAGGCTCGCGTCTCTAGTTTGGTCTAGCCTAGGACCAGCACAGTACCGTCGTTGAGCGTTTATTCAACATCGCATCTCTGAATTGATTATTGCTAATCTTTTGCTACCATATATAGCCAACCCAGCTCCACATATTTCTACACCGTGTATACGTACGTTCCCCTGGCAATCGCTTTACACAATCTTCAGAGTTATTTGACACCGCTGGTTGCCTGTCACCACCTGCTGCTTGGTAAGAACTTGTAAGATATTGATATTTGCTTTACTGTGAGCGCTTTACCACCACACCCTAGTAGTTCATAGGAACATTATTCTTGAATTTTGTTTCTTGTTTCTACTAATCATGACAGGTTCCGAAGATAGAAGTTCTAGGACGACGGACACATCTTCACCATCACGAGAGTTGGGACAACACACACAAGCATATGGTCAGGTTATCTCTTTACCATCATTTGAGGGTAGATTTAATCCTGCTATTTATCTAGCTTGGGAGCTTGAAGTAGAACAAGTTTTTAGTCACCATGATTTTTCTGAACTTGAGAGAGTACGAGCTACCATTAGAGCATTTACTGGTTTTGCTTCTGTTTGGTGGAGTGTACATTGTAAGAAAAACATTGATAACCAACCCACAACTTGGAAAGTTTTGAAAGCTGTAATGAGATAACAATTTTTTCCTCCTTATTATCGTCGTGAATTGCTTTGCAAATTTGAGCAATTTAAACAAGGCAGTAACACTGTTCATGCTTACTACCAAGAGTTCAAATCTTATATGCATCATTGTGACATAGAAGAATCTGAGGATGATACAATGAATAGATTTTTTGGTGGTTTGAACCATGATATTCAGGCAAGATTTCGGTATATTCCTCGTTGCATTACTGGTATGTATGTCCGTGCTTGTACCTTTGAGAGACAGATACAGGAGGATGCATTGGGTGACTACAACAACTACTATTCCAGTTCATGCTCACCATCGCCGGTTGGTTCCTCCATCATTGCACCTCGGATTGTGAGCGCGGCATCATCTCAAGAGTATGGTACATTGTCAACGTCCGTACCTACATCAGCTACATCTTTGCCACAAGGTAACAGTAAAGATATTGATGATATAACTTCACATGAGAAAGATGCATGCCTAGTTAACTTGAATGCGTCATGTATTGAGTTACCTGTTGATTTGAGCACACCACCTATTTTGGAGAGTGATCAAACAACTGAAATATCAACAATTTTGAGTGCACCCATTGAATTAACTGTTGATGCAAAAGAACTAATGTTTAATCATTTTGATATGGCCTCCAATCTTGGTGATGATTCTGTGTCCAATGACTTATTGCATGTTTGCTTATTTAAGCATGTTGTAGCATGTAAATTTCATGCAAGTAAGGTTTATTCACCAAAGTTGGGATGGTTTAAGGATGAACATTGCGAATCTTTTGAAATGAATAAGAGCTTCACTTATATGTGCAAACTGAGTTCTAATATTTTCATGCCTTCTACTTCTTGTGATAATTTTTTGGCTTTAGTTTTTATGAACTATGAAAGTTACTCATGTATACATGTGTCATACGTGCAAAAATCAAGGGAAGTTAAACTGGATGACATATACATATACAACATGTACACCTTGTCTCTTTTGTTAGCCACATTTCAGATTAAGCAACGCCGAGGACGGCTTTGTTTTCAAAAAGGGGAGGATGATGAGGACATGAATACCTTAGATACGACCAAAAATATTGCATACATGCATATTTGTCAGGTGATTTATAATGCAAACTATTCAATAATCTATTTATGTTATCCAGAACAAAAATACTTCACACACTTTTGTGTTTTGTCTAATTGCAGGTGTATGGGACATTTGTACAATCCACATATGAATATAAGGGAAAAGGAGAAGTTTAGGTTGTGTTCAAAAAGTCCTCTCACGTCACTTTTGGGCCAAGAAAAGATAGAGTCCAAGTCTCTCACGTTCTGGATTCAGATTCGGACTGCACAGACATACCTGACTCAAAACGCCAACAACTTTTTCATACGGACTCCGAATTGGGTGATTCTTTTTTTGTTGGAAACTAGATTTCGTGCTCTTTCCAACCCAATTGGATTCACCTTCAAATTCATCCGGAGCGTTGAGTTACGGACGAAACAATCTGACGTTGCAGCAGAATCCGAGTCAAACTACAAGCCCAAAGGTGTTGCATCACCTCCACTTGGGCCCATGAGCCTTGTACGACCTAGGGTTAGTTTTAGGCTGCCTTGGGACGTCCTCCCACCTCCTTGGCCGCCACCCCTTGCTCCTATATAAGTAGATCCATCTAGTAGCTTTTTCCTTGGGGATTTGTTTAGTTAAAAGTTAGCCATTGCAACTTCGTGTACTTCGTTTGTGTCCAACGACCAGACCAAGACCGCTTACGGATCCCCACCATTATCAATACCTCATATATATTTGCAATATTCAGATTGCTTTATCATATTCTTGCTCGTTCTTCGATTGCTTGCAGGAATAGACCTTCGTGGTCAGGCTGACCGTGCTTCCGGCATCGTCAGTAACCTCAGGAGATTGGTTTAGCGATTGCTAAGGCGCAACGTCGTGCACGTTTGTAGTCGGATCGTCAAAGTCGTCTCCACCAAAATCGATAGTTATCATCTCATCGAAAGATCGGGACCGCGCCAGATGTTGAGCGTTTTGTTGCTCGCTGCACTACATGTCAAAGAGCTAAGTCACGACTCAATCCTCATGGTTTATATATGCCTTTGCCTGTACCTAGTGTTCCTTGGGAGGATATATCTATGGACTTTGTTTTAGGTTTACCTCGAACAAAGAAGGGGAGGGATAGCATATTTGTTGTCGTGGATAGGTTCTCGAAAATGGCACACTTTATACCATGTCATAAAGAGCGATGATGCTGTTAATGTTGCTGATTTGTTCTTTCGTGAAATTATTCGCTTACATGGTGTGCCAAATACTATTGTTTCAGATCGTGATACTAAATTTCTTAGCCACTTTTGGAGATGTTTATGGGCTAAGTTGGGGACTAAGCTGCTTTTTAGTACTACTTGTCACCCCCAAACTGATGGACAAACTGAAGTAGTCAATAGAACATTGTCTACTATGCTTAGGGCTGTTTTGAAGAATAACAAGAAAATGTGGGAAGAATGCTTGCCTCATATTGAATTTGCTTATAATCGTTCATTGCATTCTACTACTAAGATGTGCCCTTTTGAAATTGTGTATGGTTTCCTACCTCGTGCACCTATTGATTTGTTGCCTCTTCCATCTTCGGAGAAGGTTAATTTTGATGCTAAAGAACGTTCTGAATTGATTTTAAAAATGCATGAGTTAACTAAGGAAAACATTGAGCGTATGAATGCTAAATATAAACTTGCTGGAGATAAGGGTAGAAAACATGTTGTGTTTGCACCTGGAGATCTTGTTTGGTTACATTTGCATAAAGATAGATTTCCTAATCTGCGCAAATCAAAGCTAATGCCACGTGCTGATGGTCCTTTTAAGGTTTTAGAGAAAATAAATGATAATGCATATAAACTTGAGCTACCTGCAGATTTTGGGGTTAGTCCCACTTTTAACATTGCAGATTTGAAGCCTTATTTGGGTGAGGAAGATGAGCTTCCGTCGAGGACGACTTCATTTCAAGAAGGGGAGGGATGATGAGGACATCAATACCATTGTTACACCCACAGCCCCTACTGTTACATATACTGGACCAATTACTAGAGCTCGCGCACGCCAATTAAATTACCAGGTACTTTCGTTTCTTGGTAATGATTCTAATGTTCATGAGATTATGATGCTGCCTAAATTGGATACATTTGTTTTGCTTACAAATGAAGGGCCTAGCTTGGAGAAGGATGAACATTGGAGCAAGAACACGCATGGAGTTGATGGCATGGTTAAGATAAAATCCCAGGAGTTCAATCCCATGCGTGTTCTTGCTCCAATGTTCATCCTTCTCCAAGCTAGGCCCTTCATTTGAAAGCAAAACAAATGTATCCAATTTAGGCAGCATCATAATCTCATGAACATTAGAATCATTACCAAGAAACGAAAGTACCTGGTAATTTAATTGGCGTGCGCGAGCTCTAGTAATTGGTCCAGTATATGTAACAGTAGGGGCTGTGGGTGTAACAATGGTATTGATGTCCTCATCATCCTCCCCTTCTTGAAATGAAGTCGTCCTCGACGGAAGCTCATCTTCCTCACCCAAATAAGGCTTCAAATCTGCAATGTTAAAAGTGGGACTAACCCCAAAATCTGCAGGTAGCTCAAGTTTATATGCATTATCATTTATTTTCTCTAAAACCTTAAAAGGACCATCAGCACGTGGCATTAGCTTTGATTTGCGCAGATTAGGAAATCTATCTTTACGCAAATGTAACCAAACAAGATCTCCAGGTGCAAACACAACATGTTTTCTACCCTTATCTCCAGCAAGTTTATATTTAGCATTCATACGCTCAATGTTTTCCTTAGTTAACTCATGCATTTTTAAAATCAATTCAGAACGTTCTTTAGCATCAAAATTAACCTTCTCCGAAGATGGAAGAGGCAACAAATCAATAGGTGCACGAGGTAGGAAACCATACACAATTTCAAAAGGGCACATCTTAGTAGTAGAATGCAATGAACGATTATAAGCAAATTCAATATGAGGCAAGCATTCTTCCCACATTTTCTTGTTATTCTTCAAAACAGCCCTAAGCATAGTAGACAATGTTCTATTGACTACTTCAGTTTGTCCATCAGTTTGGGGGTGACAAGTAGTACTAAAAAGCAGCTTAGTCCCCAACTTAGCCCATAAACATCTCCAAAAGTGGCTAAGAAATTTAGTATCACGATCTGAAACAATAGTATTTGGCACACCATGTAAGCGAATAATTTCACGAAAGAACAAATCAGCAACATTAACAGCATCATCGCTTTTATGACATGGTATAAAGTGTGCCATTTTCGAGAACCTATCCACGACAACAAATATGCTATCCCTCCCCTTCTTTGTTCGAGGTAAACCTAAAACAAAGTCCATAGATATATCCTCCCAAGGAACACTAGGTACAGGCAAAGGCATATATAAACCATGAGGATTGAGTCGTGACTTAGCTCTTTGACATGTAGTGCAGCGAGCAACAAAACGCTCAACATCCCGTCTCATCTTTGGCCAAAAGAAATGTGTAGCAAGTATATCCTCCGTCTTCTTGACGCCAAAGTGTCCCATTAATCCTCCTCCATGCGCCTCCTGCAAACAAAAGACGAACGGAGCTAGCTGGAATGCATAGCTTGTTAGCACGAAACACAAATCCATCGTTAAGAACGAACTTGTTCCAAGTTCTCCCTTCCTTACAATTCTGCAATACATCTTTAAATTCAGCATCATGAACATATTGATCTTTGATGGTCTCCAAACCAAATATTTTAAAGTCAAGTTGTGAAAGCATAGTATAACGACGAGACAAGGCATCAGCAATAACATTTTCTTTACCCTTCTTGTGTTTAATGACATAAGGGAAAGTCTCAATGAATTCAACCCATTTAGCATGTCTACGGTTCAGTTTTGCTTGACTTTTAATGTGTTTCAAAGATTCATGATCAGAATGTATAACAAATTCCTTGGGCCATAAATAATGTTGCCATGTTTCTAAGGTCCGAACAAGAGCATATAATTCTTTATCATAAGTAGAATAGTTCAGACTAGGCCCACTCAATTTTTCAGAAAAGTATGCAACAGGTTTTCCATCTTGTAATAACACACCTCCTAATCCAATTCCACTAGCATCACATTCAAGCTCAAAAGTCTTATTGAAATTAGGAAGTTGGAGTAAAGGAGCATGTGTCAACTTATCTTTCAATACCGTGAAGGCTTCTTCCTGTGCGGTACCCCAAACAAAAGGTACATCCTTCTTTGTAAGCTCGTTGAGAGGTGCAGCAATGGTGCTGAAATCTCTCACAAAACGCCTATAGAAACCAGCGAGGCCAAGGAAACTCCTCACTTGTGTGACCGTTTTGGGCTGCGGCCAACTCTCAATAGCTTCAATCTTGGCTTTATCAACTTCAATTCCCTGTGGAGTAACAACATAGCCAAGAAAAGATACTCGGTCGGTGCAAAAGGTGCACTTTCCAAGGTTACCAAACAAACGTGCATCACGTAGAGCAATAAAAACAGCACGTAAATGTTCCAAATGGTCCTCCAAAGATTTGCTATAAATCAATATGTCATCAAAGTAAACTACCACAAATCGTCCAATGAAGGCACGTAAAACTTCGTTCATTAACCTCATGAAAGTACTAGGTGCATTAGTTAACCCAAAAGGCATGACTAACCACTCATATAATCCAAACTTAGTTTTAAATGCTGTTTTCCATTCATCTCCCAATTTCATACGAATTTGATGGTAACCACTACGCAAATCAACTTTGGAGAATATTGTAGAGCCACTCAATTCATCAAGCATATCATCTAGCCTAGGAATAGGATGACGATAACGAATAGTAATATTATTAATGCCTCTACAATCAACGCACATACGCGACGTACCATCCTTTTTCGGCACTAAAATGATAGGAACAGCACAAGGACTAAGGGATTCGCGTATATAACCTTTGTCGAGCAGTTCTTGTACTTGACGCATAATCTCCTTCGTCTCCTCTGGATTGGTACGGTATGGTGCACGGTTGGGTAATGATGCACCGGGAATTAAGTCAATTTGATGCTCAATCCCGCGAATAGGTGGTAATCCCGGTGGCACGTCTTGTGGAAAGACGTCGGCGAACTCCTGCAAAATGTTAGTGACAGCAGGAGGCAAAGAGGAAGGCGCGTCCTCGAATGAAAATAATGCCTCTTTGCACACAAAAGCATAGCAAACAGATTTGCTAAATCTAGATCATCAATATCAGATTTGGTGGCAAGTAAACATGCACTTTTCAATTTAATTTCAGAAGCAACACTAGATTGTTTATTATTATTAGGCTGCATTTGTTGCTCAAATTCTTTTGCCACAATCTGATTTTCACTCTTAGTTTTCTCCTGTTTTGCTTTATTAGCTCTATTAATATCATCTTTCAAAATGGAATCAGGAGTCATAGGAAGCAAAGTAATATTTTTATCCTTATGAACAAGAGTATACTGATTGTTTCTACCATGGTGAATAGAATTTTTATCAAATTGCCATGGTCTACCAAGTAATAAGGAACATGCTTGCATACGGTACCACATCACAATCAACATAATCAGCATATGTAGAGATACTAAAATGCACACGAAACATATGTAGAGATACTAAAATGCGGAACAGTACGTGTTACCTTAACCTTGCCGCTGTTGTTGAACCATTGGATGTAGTAAGGATGTGGATGTGGTCTTGTGGTGAGAGATAGCTTCTCCACCATCTCCATGCTAGCCAAGTTGTTGCAACTCCCTCCATCTATGATCACGCGAACAGAACGTTCCTTCACAACTCCCTTTGTATGGAACAAATTATGCCTCTGATTTTGCTCAGCTTGTGTAACCTGCACACTCAAAACACGTTGAGCAACTAAACATTCATACCTGTCAGCATCTTCAGGAGCCATGTATTGCGTCTCATGATCAGAATCGTCTCCACCGTGTTCGTCACGTGTAATAAGAGCCAAAGTCTCCTCATCATAGTCACTAGCGGACTCATACCCACCATCCTCAGTAACAATCATCACACGCTTAGATGGGCATTCTCTCGCATAATGACCTCCACCCTTGCAACGTCGACAAATAATATCATGTGTCTGCCCTGTTGATGCCATGGATGAAGAAGAGCTCTTTGCAGGCCCAGAAGGTGTGCTCTTGGCAGATAGTGGTGATTGTGCCTGCTTTATTGTATCACGGTTGGAGGTGGCAGCCGACGGAGGCGCCGGTGAAGCAGAACGTGTGGAAGTAGATGATGCACGTGGTGTCCATGAAGAAGGTCAACCTGCAGAAAAGTTAGTCCGCGCCAATGCCTGTCGATCCTGCACTTCACGTTCAGCTTTACAAGCAAGATGGAATAAACGAGTGATATTAGTATACTCCTTATACTCTAGAATCGTCTGAATCTCTCTATTTAATCCACCCATAAAACGTGCAAGCATAGCTTCATTCTCCTCAACAATACCACATCTAATCATGCCAGTTTGTAATTCCTGATAATATTCTTCTACAGAATTTTTTCCCTGTCTTAAGCGCTGCAATTTTTGAAGTAATTCACGTTGATAATATGGTGGAACCCAACGAGTACGCATAGCAGTTTTCAAAGCAGCCCAAGTAGCAGGAATGGGATATAATCTACAATGCTCAGACCACCAAACACATGCAAAACTAGTGAATGCACAAACAGCAGCAGGAACACGTCTCTCCTCGGGATATTGTAAACATGTAAATCGTTGTTCAGTTTCTAACTCCCAAGTAAGATATATATCAGGAACATATCTACCCTCAAATGGTGGAATATTCAATTTTAGTTTAGGGAGATGGTCATGATCTCGTACCTGAGGGTGAGCCCTACCATTGCCATTATTTGCATGTGGACGACCTGATGGTTGCTGTGCTGGTGGTGGCACGTAGTTCTGATTTTGATCAACCTCATCCTCGTAATCGCCAGCAAAATCATCCTCCTCCGCATCAGCAGCAGGAGCCACAGAAGTAGCAACAGCAGCACCAACAGTTTGGCCAGGTGCAAGAGGGAGACGGCTCGCTCGGCGGAGGGCTGTTTCACGATGTGTAGGTAGTCGTCGTTGTTGTTGTTGTTGTAGAGGTGCGTTAGGTGCAGCCGGTGGTGGTGGTGGAAGACGCGCGAGCAATTCATTAAACCTGTTATCGAGCTTTGTTTCGAACGTCTTCTCCATGTCATCTATCTTCTCCATGGCCTCTTCAAATCTGTTTAGCACATCCTGCACCTGTCCATTCATCATTTGCTGAAATTTATCATGCAACTCCTGATTCGTCATGTTCTCCCAGTCAGTCTCGTCGGCTTGTGATCCTGCCATGGTTAGCAACAATAGAAAACACACAAGAATATGATCCTACAGAATACTAACAAGAGGTGGTGGTGGCGGGTGTCACAAATCCGTCAAGCAAATCTCAAATTCTTACCAGTTCTTACCCAGCAGCAGGCGGTGATCGGCAACCGTTGTAGTCAAAACTCTCAAAAGCTTGGATAGAGCGATTGCCAGGGAGAGTCAAACGCACGACGTAGAGGTATGTGGAGCTGGGAAGGCTTATAGTATGGTAGCAAAAAGGGTCAGCAATAATCAATTCAGAGATGCAAAGTTGAATAAACGCTCAATGACGGTACTGTGCTGGTCCTAGGCTAGACCGTGCTAGAGACGCGAGCCTAGAACACTAACAAAATCACGGCGCTGCACGTGAATAAGGGAAAAGCACATTCTGGAACTCTTTTTTTTCGCTCTTTTTTTGCGCTTCTTTTTTTGCGCTCTTTTTTTTTGCGAAAAATCACTATAATGGCGAGTGTCTCAAAACTCTTCCCTCGTCAAACTGATAGGATGGAAAAAAAATTTCACTTTTTTTTTTAGAAATCAGGGCAGCGACGACGAAAAAGTGCGACAAAAAATCACTATGATGGCACGTGGCTCAAAAGACTCAGAAAAGCCTAAAAATAGGATAGGGAAAAAAATTGCCGGTGAAAATTTTGGCCTAAAAACTGCCCGGGGGTCTCCAGACTCTTTTTTTTTTTTTCCGAGACCTACGCAGGCAAGGAAACACGAATCGGAATTGAGATTGATCTCAAGAACAAACCTAATATGAGAAGAACTCGGATTGGTGGTGGATATATGGTTGTGGTATATGGCAGCGGTGGTGGTATATGGTAGCGGTGGTGGTATGTGGTATATGGATAAGGATTCAGAGCGGTGGCGGATAAGCAAAAGTGGTAGATGGGCGATGATGATGGTGCGGCGGCGGCGTGACAACTTATGACCAGAACTCGAAACTCTAAAAGACTAGACTCTAAGACCAGCAACTTGACACGACGATGCAACCGCAAATTCAACAAAGCAAAAACCCTAAAAAGATTATGCAAAGGCTCAGATTGGTTCGGATATGATGAACTAACCCTAATTTTTTTTGTGGCTTTTTCGTGGACTGTAGGTATGAAGAACAGACTCGATCTAATCTACGAAAAACTGTAAAATCTCACCGAGCAACCTGGAAATCTGATACCACTTGATAGAGGCAAAGGTGTCCCGATGTTTCGATGAGATGGTGGCTATCGTTTTCTGTGGAGTCGACCTTGACGATCCGACTACGAACGTGCGAGACGTCGCGCCTTAGCAATCGCTAAACCAACTTCCGAGGGGTTATTGACCACGCCGGAGCACGATCAACCTGACCACGAGGGCCTGTTTCCTGCGAGCAAACGAAGAACAAGCAAGAAACTGAGATTGCAATCTGGATATTGCGAATATAAGATGAAAGCTTTATTGATCAAGGTGGGGTTCTGTGACGTCTTGGTCTGGTCGTTGGCACGATATTGCGTATAAGATGAAAGCTTTATTGATCAAGGTGGGGTTCTGTGACGTCTTGGTCTGGTCGTTGGACACAAACGAAGTACGCGAAGTTGCAGCTATGGCGAACTTTTAATCTAAACAAAACCCAAAGTCTAAACGACGCCCTAAGGGCTGTATATATGGAGGAAGAGAGGGGAATTTCGTGGCCCTTGAGGGTGGGGTCCGAAACCAACCCTAACTCTTGTTTCCCCCACACATACGGACTCTAAAAATAGCCTATACTTAAGTATTTCGAAATTACATGGGCCTGGCCCATTAATAAGGTGACGCAGCACCTGGAATAGCCTATGGACGAATATTATGAAGTGGCATCTTGTATATTTCGTCCAAGGCTTCATGCACTCCTTATGGCGGCTTCAAAGTCCTGAAATCATCACTTGTAACTCCGTTCTTGATCCCCTTGCGCATGCCATCAACTCCATTCGTGTTCTTGCTCCAATGTTCATTTCTCCAAGCGAGACCTTCGCCGTTCCGTCGTCGCTTCGCGCGAGGAGACTCCCCCACCCAAGCACTCGATAGCCCACCCATTTCAATTCGTACACATAATCCGGGGACACCTTTGCTCACTCACGTTGTGTCTTTTAGATTCGCAGCCTTGCCGCGTGAGTTTTTACCCATTTTCGGGAATTCCGGGTCGACGATCTGTTCCTTCTCTGAGTCACACCGAAAGCACTATACCAAAAAATTAGGTCTCAGTTCATTAATCCCGAAAACCGAATGTTCTGAGCTCTCTTTTTGGGCATTAATCTTTTCAGAAGTTTGTTCATTTGCTGGGTTGCATTGCCGGGCAGGTCGTGTCCAGTTGCCCTGGGTTCTTTAGAGTCCTAATCAAGCTAGACTTAAGAGTTCATATTCGAGTTTGGCCTTAAAGTGTTAAGCATAACACCGCAGCGCAGGCAATGTATGCATCCCAGAGTCTAAGGCTACCCCCCTTTTGCTAAGCATCATAGCCAATCCTCATGAACATTAGAATCATTACGCTTGACTCCTTTACTCCCCCCCGAGCTGAAACAACCGAAAGTCTATACACTGGTACACCGATCATGCTTAATGGAACTAGTCAGAGCCACGAACCAATAGCTTCTAAGTCTAACTCCACCTCAAGAATGCCGAGTTTCTGTCTCATATTGGTTTGTTACTTCGAAAGTGAATCAAATCTCAAATTTCGCTAATATCCAGTGTTTCCAGTGTGCCTGGAGGTCTCGGGAGGAGAGAGAACAATAAAAGATTTGGAGGGGTAACCCCACGGGCCAAGTTATTTTGTGGTGATTCCAAATTTTCTCGGGCAATTGATTTGTCTTGCTTCATCACACTCTCCTTCTGAATTTTTCGCATTAGTATTGGTAGTGCTAGCTCTACTCTGCCAGTTCCTATATATGCCAGCTCACGGAAGACCAGATACCTGAAGGTAGAGTCGCCTAGCAGGTTTGGCTTTGTGTGTGGCACGCGCACTGTTCGGTCGTCGTCGCTGCGCGCCCAGTGATGGGTCGAAAGAAGAGAACGGTGGCTAGACTCAGTAATTTATTCAGCACGTCTGCCCATTGATCCTAATCCAGTTTGCACTCGTGGGGAGAGAGAGGTGTTTGAGCTATGTCTCCTTGATCATTAGAGTGAGACCAATGTTGACAGGTTGGTAATCTATCTTCAAGCACATCAACAGAAAACGTATCCAATCCTATACGTAGCGTAGTCGAGCGACCGAGAGAAGAAAGAAGAGGGCGCATAAAAAAAACAGGCGAAGGGACGACGGAAACAAGTGATAGAAGATAGAACGCTTATGTGCAAGAACCCGCCAACATACGCAGTTGGTTCTTAAAAGCCTCGCGCCGGACAATTGACTAAAGTTTAGCGCCAGGTATGTGTGCTTTTTCCCTTATTGTCTCTCCTTGACTAGCGCGGCGTTGTTACTATATATATGTTTGGTATGAGAGTCTGGTTACGGGGAACCTCGGATCGGTTCTATAAGGCACGGCAGCATACGTCCTGGAGCACCAAAGCCAGATGCGAGTACCGGTCGTTGAACGGTTGTTGAGAACTACCTGCGTCATGTGCTTCTGAGAATTTAGCTGGGGTCTGGGGGCGGGGAGCGGGGCGCTGGGTTGTGAGCTTGGCAGCGCCGGGATGAGAGCTGAGTGGGCAGCCTGGGGGGCCGGCCCGGCTCCGCGAAAATCTGTGCTACTGCGTGGCGTGTAGAACGTCTCCGGAGCGAGCTCTGTGCCAGCTTTCGAGTTTGCCGTGTAACCACAAACGTTCTGGGGCCAACGCTACTCGCGGAGCCTTTACCGGGTGACATAGGGTATACCTCAAGGTCTGTGAGAGAGAGGTGTGGCATTAGTTAAGGGAGTCGACGATTTAGCTGCGCGCGAATGCGGGACCATCTTTGCGTAGTGAGAGATCTGACTGTACTTACTGCGCCGAACCTGGTGAGTAATTGACAACTGCGTGGTTCAAGGTCTGGCTAAGCATATCAAAGGTCTAATTGGCACTATTACTGTGTGGATTGTATGCTGACATCATCAGTGGCATACGCTCAATAGTATGTAATGTCCGAGGAACTTAAGAGCTTATGTAAGCGAGGACAAGCGAAAACCGAACACGAGAGTTCTAGATACAACAAGTAGAGGGAGAATTGATTATGACACTATCGGGGGTCTGACCTACTAGGAATGAAAATTTGTCTCAAGCTGAGAGATACCCGAATATTAGTATAGTTGAGCACACTGGAAGTGAGAGGAGTCATAACAGATTCGAAGTAAGGCAGGAACTCGTATCTGGGTTAATTCAATCAGAGAGATGGCATAATAGTATTCTCGGCATTAGCGAAATCGCGAATTCGATAACGCACTGAACTAGGCCGTCGCAGGGTTATTTTCAGGAATAGAGTAGACCAGATTGCGCGCCGGCGGGTACTCGCTTCCATAGCCTAACCAGGACGCGAGTCCACGGAACCGATCGGCACCCTAACGACAGTCTCCATCTGCAAAATCGACAAAATAGGAGGCCATCGCACTTATCGCGTGACGAATCCAGGAGTGGACATAAAGCCAGCTCGCAGGTGGTCGGAGCACGCGCGAGTGCCTCTCGGCTGTAGCAATCCGCTCTTTGTCACCTCGGCTAGCAATTACTGTTGGCCTGACTGGGGCTGTCATGACTCCGGACTTTCTATACTGATCGTCGATCTGGTGCTTGTTGTGTCTCCTGGGACACTCTCCGGGCTATAGTGACCCGGCTCTGACTAGCCACTCTGAGAGAGAGCCGTGCAAGCGAAACTATGTATGGACGTTTGAGCACGTAGGCCTAGGCGAATTACGCGGGGGCAGGACCAGAGAGGTGTGCTGCTTGCGGGCGGTAGCAAACTGCTGCAAGTTGGAGCAAAGCGTGAGCGACCGACTCGAAGCGATTGCAACGCCCGTCACACTGAAATCTCGGGTGGCAGTGTCGTGGCTCATGCATATGAATACATCGAGGCAACCATGGTGCTGTGCGAGGCTCCAGTACGCCGTTCAAGATGAAGAGCCATTAAGTACGATACATGTGTGAGATGGCTGCGTGATAGCGTCACTATTAAGACACAGATAACTGAGGAATTAGCTCAAGGCACACTTGATGCTTACATGACACCCAACCTTCATGCATATGCGAGGTGGCAAGCTCGTGACCATATGGAATGAATCTGCTGAGCGAAGCTTAGGGACTAAGTCCCTTTCTGAGAACCTTGCTGCTCCTCTAGCGTGCGTAGATAGTAAATATCACTCTCAGAAGCAACACTCCGATTTCCAGATTTCCACAAATTACACGTACCTAGAGTGAGAGTGAACACGTGTTCCACTACCGCTTCCAGGTCGTCCGTCCTTGGGTGTAATGCTGTCGCAGATATCACTAGTGCTTCTGCCCACCTCGTTTGCGATTTGGTATGTGAGAGCTCTGCCGAAGTGCGTGATGCTCGAGCCTAAGAAAAGTTTACTCACTCGACATTCGATTTTCAGGCCCTACTTGAGGTGGACTTTTGGCTGTATTGGGCAGAGAGAGCTGGGGTACGCGCCTAAGACCTTGCAAAGTTTTTGGGCCATCTCACGACGGCTAAAGCAGGGTCCTTTATCGCGGTGCATAAGGCAGGATACAGTAAGCGCATATATCTAGTCAAAACACTTGCAGCGCTATCGGACTGACGTTGGTCAGAACGTAGCTTGTGGGTGATGCTGCGAGCCAGTCATCCGCGTCGAGGGGCTCGACGGAATGGTTAAACTTTGGTGGGTACAGCTTGATAAAGTCATTGATTGACACCAAGTCATTTCGCTGATGGCGTGCAGTGTTCTGCTCAATCCGCTCTAGCAGGCGGTTAGTCTCACGCTTGTTTCTTTCCGCCTCCAGCATCACTTCGGCCAGAGAAGGCGGGTGAGGCAGATTTTCACCCCTAGCTGCACTGGCTTCCCCCTGCTCCGGGGCAGCAGGGTTGCTGCGGGTGTTGACCATCCTAGGAGAAAACAAGACAACGGTTTAGATAAGGATGGCACAAACTTAGCAAGGAAGTGCAGAATGTAATGGATAACATGGAATGCTAAGATGTTCATTGCACGACATGGTAATATAGAAACTGCCATATATATACCATTGGTCATACACACCGTACATAGTTTAGTACAAGCCCAGGCTAGAGTACAACTACGGTGAAAGACATTACATCTCATCGGAGGCATTCCAAGCTCCTATACATTATTTCTACACCTCCGGAGCGTGATACACACCAAGTCGTATCCCACGGTCACGCAGGACTGTGGAGAATACAACTACTACAATACTAGTGAACTACTACTAGCTCAGACGGCTCCGTAGTAATCCTCATAGAAGTCGCCACCAAAACCTGGAAGTGGAACATGATCATCTGGGAACAGACGGTCCTGCGGAGCCTGCGGACCAAAGGGACTCGGATGTGGCCTTGGTCCCACAGGTGGTGGCAGACGGGGACCACGAGGAGGGGTGATGCCTCCCACATCGCGCCACTCCATACAATCTGGCAATCCAGATCATACAGGGTACAGATCCCTCAGATCCATGTATCCTGCCTGTACCGCCGGTGCAAACCGAGTCAAAGTGGCCCAGTGATCAGCACGAGAGTTAAAAAGCTCCATACACAAGGCCCGATTTTCGCGGTCCTTATCCTCGAGCATCTCGGAAGTGGTGCAGAGTAGTGACTCCTCATGTGTGGGGTCAGCATAGATAGCCTGGAGATACCCTTGTGCTCCCGGAAGTGAAGCTGGCATATAACGGAAGTCGGTGTTCTGAAGTAGGCCAGTCCGGACTCGCATGATGGTCATCATGGAATAGGCAGCATCCTGCACAGCCATCTCAACAGTAACCCCGAGTCCATAGGAACAATGAAGGGGCTCAGTGGCTCTAGGATAAGAGGGATATATCCTGACGGTACAGAGGTACTGGCTCTGGTTGAAGTCTCTGAACTGCTCTTCGACAGTGTATTCGGGATACCAACGGTAACCCGTCTCGATCATTACCCGGACTAACATAGCAGTATGACCGGGCACATCGAGGCACCGGGTCAGGAGAACCACTTGTTTGAGCACGAGTGGCCATCTGAAAGCACAACCACAATGCAAAGCATTAGAATTTCTAGGGAAATTGGACAGCATAACAGCTGTAAATGCTCAGAAAAAGATTTGAGACATCCACAACAGTTTGCAATACCACTCAACAACATCATATCAAGGTTCTGATTCAACTGGCAACATACTAAAAGTAGTAGAAACTGTACTGAGGCTTGTAACAACAATCCTATAAGCTACTACGATTAGTAACACGTGAACCTGATAGAAGAAGAGAGCCTAGTCCTTAACCCACGTTGAATGAGAAGAGAATGACTCAGATCAGAGGGCATAAGGTAAAGGAGTAAAAGAGCCTTACGTTCCCTCCCACAATCAATTCCCCTACATATAGCTAAAGCATTTCTAGACTCGACATCGACCAGTTTGGCTCAACGAACCTACATGCAGTCCGGCTCTGATGCCAACGCTGTCAGGACCCCGATTCCAAGTCACATCGATCTAGCCGGTAACACCTCATATCACTTTGCGGCCTCACGCACGGTATCCCACGGGTGTCGCCTTACCATGGCCCGGGACCGTTTGCGCCTTTTGGCTCACGTATATGATAGTGTCGCTAGCATCCATATGACAGAGAACCCGGGCCGACATGGCTAGTCGTGAACCCAAAGCGGCGCAGACCTATGGAGACAGGCATACATGAATCACATCGAGCAATGTCGGTCATCAGCGAGTGAATCCGAGCTGTAGCACTGGGCTAACAGGACTCCGGGGAACCCGGGCTGTAGCAGGCTAGGCAGGACTCCGGATGTCACCGCGTGACATTTCCCCGAAGGGACAGACATAGGAACGAAGTGAAACACATGCCGGCCAGTCAAGTGTCCTGAGCAGTAGTGCTGGGCTAGCAGGACTCCGGTGGACCGGGCTGTAGCGGACTACTATGGCTCGAGGAACACTAGACTACATTTCCCCATAAGAAAGGCTGCCAAGGATAAACAACTAGATTGTCGGATCCCACTCATACCAAGCATTTCAATCATACACACAATATGCCCGATATGAGTACATACAACATGGCATCACAACAAAACTCTACAACTCAAGTACTTTATTTAAAGGCTCCAGAGAGCCATACATAACATGTTCATACAGGTAGGGGTCACATGACCCAACACTCAAGTCATACAAGCACATGCGGAAGCAAATAGTCTGAGTACAGACACTAGAAAGAAAGAAGGCTTCTCGAAGCCTGTCTATCTACATAGGGCCCTCCATGGACAGGATCACCACCTGGGTGGCTAGTCACTCGTCGACATCAAGGTCTACATAAAACCCATTGGAAGGGGCGGTGTTGTCATCTAAAAATAGTAATTAAGCAAATATGAGTACAAGGGTACTCAGCAAGTCTTACATTAGAACCTACTATACATGCTCATTCTCAAGAAGGTGGTGGAGTTATTGCAGCAAGCCAGCTTTTACTCTTGGCTAAGCTATCCTACGGAACTCCACTAGTAAAACAGTTTTTCGCACACGAGTCCACTAATCACCAACACAATACTCCACCGGGGATCCTCCCTCGTCATCCTACGAGAGGGCCATCCTCGGTACTCACACTTATCTTGAGTCTTTTAGTAGTATCCATTAGCTTGTCTATGAACTGTATAGGCAACCAAGTAGTCCTTTACCGCGAACGCGGCTATTCGAATAGTTTTATACCCTGCAGGGGTGTACTTCTTCATACACGCTTTCACCACTTACCGCCGTTTACACGACATGTACTCGGCAACCTTCAAGCTGAAGCCCAACGAGGGTGTCGGCCACAGCCTACCTAACACTCAAGCCTCTAGTCCAGGTTTATCGCCTATTCAGGTTCCATCCGCAGGGAGTCCGACCGAGGTTTCCACATATGGCCCCGAACGATGTGAACAGGGTTCGCGAGACACCAAACGGGTGACTCGGTACACCATGCCACGGTGTATCTACCGCAACATAGCCCACCCCTAGGGTCAGCGCTACGCACGGCCGCCAACACATAACCTACAAACACCAGAAACTATTTGCAACTCCTGGACAGAGTACTCGGGTGATTAAGAAGCCGAGAGGGTCCATTGGTTTCGGGCCCAATGTATGGTAGTAACTGAATCTTAAATCACACATACAGATCTCAGTTCTTAGGGACGGCCTCAATGAAACAACCCACCATGTACTCCTACATGGCCTCTCATCGATACCTTTACCGAATCATGTTCAACACATCCCTCACATTACCGACATAATCATTTCACTCTAGCCCATCACCCAGATGGACCAAACCTGACACAACTCTAAGTATAGCAAGCATAGCAAGGTAGGAAACACATACACGGCTCAATCAACTCCTACACATGCTAGTGGGTTTCATCTAGTTACTGTGGCAATGACAGGTCATGCAGAGGATAAGGGTTCAACTACCGTAGCACATAGCAGTTTGAATCGCGTTGTCTTAATGCAGTAAACAAGAGCAGAAGCGAGAACATGGGTTTGTATCGGAATGATCAATGGGTTGCTTGCCTGATGTAGTGGTAGTAGGGTACTGCCCTTCAGACGGATACTCGGGGTTATCCTCGGAGGTAGAACCTACCACGAAAGACACACCGAACATAATCAACACATGACGATATGCAACAATATGATGCATGCTATAACATGGCAAAATGAAAGTGTCTTGGCCTAATGCAAGCTAAAACAGAAAGCAATGAACTCATTTGAATCAAAGATTCAAATGTTAGCTCATTTAACATGGCCTTATTAGTGCATTATCTTATTCTGCTTAAACAGCAAGGTTAACTTGTTTTGTCATGCATGAAACCATTACATATGGATAGATTGAATTTTTCTGATCATTTTTCATATATAAATTGTTTGATTTGGAGTTATGGTTGATTTTCTATGATATTTAGAAGTTTTTGCTATTTTTTGGAATTTCCTATATAAGAATAATTCCAGTAATTGAATTAATGCGTCAGCATGACATAGGAGTGATGTCAGCGGGTCAACTGGGTCGGCCAGGTCAAACCTGACTGGTGGGCCCTGTCTGTCAGTGGCTCAGCTAATTAACTGGATTAAATTAGTACTAATTAACTGTTAGTGGGGCCTGGGCCAACATGTCAGTGACTAAACTAATTAAAATTAGTTAACTCTAATCCTAAACTAATTAGTAGGCCGGCCCCACCTGTCATAGGCTCAGGGGGGAGTCAACATGGGCCCACGCGTCAGTCCACGGTCAAAGGGGTTCAAACTCACCGGCGTTTAGCCGCTGGCGAGGCCAGACGCGGTGGAGGGCTCGGGTTTTGCACTCTGGCGACCAAAAGGATGGCGGAGACCATCTACGTGATGCGGGGAGTGAGCCGCGTCGAGTGGTGGCAGTAGGTGGAGCTAGGGTGGCCGGAGACGACGGCGGCGAGCACGTCCGGGCGGCCGGAGTTCGGGCGAGGTTGAAGTAGTCGCTAGCAGGCACGGCGAGGGGCGCGCGGGGGTGCTACGGGCTCCTGCGAGTGCGTTGAAGACGAAGGCGTGCTCGGTTGCGACCCAACATGGCTGTGGCCATGACAGCGACGTGCGGTGGCGGCAGCGAGCTTCGGCTCCGATGGCCATGGGGGTTAGAGGGCGCAGACGAGCGCGGGGAGAGGGGGAAACGGGTCAGTAGCTCACTGCGGTTGCAGGGGAGCGAACGGCGAGCTCGGGGAAGAGCGGGAGCGAGCAGGGCGGCGATGGGGATCTCCGGCGACCGAGGTTGAAGACGAGCTCGGTGCAGCGTCTCCGGGGCGAGCGAGCGCTCGGGGATGGGTCGAGGCGAAGCAGCGAACGACGGCGGAGCTTCTTGGCACGGCGAGGCAGCGAGTGGACGGCGGTGGCTGCGGTGGTGCTTGTCGGCGGCGACGGCTGCGCTCAGCAGGGGATGGGGAGAGAGCCAGAGAGGGGGAGAGGCCACGGGGAGAGTGGGGAGAAAGAGAGGGGGACGTGGGGGAGTGTGTGGCACTCGTAGGCGCGTCCGGGTCGTCGGCGGAAGCAGGAGGTGGCCGGCGTGTGGCCGCGGGCGCCGGCCACGCGCTTCTCGTCCTCCTGGCGGGAGGAGGAGGAGGACTGGCAAGAGCCAGTGCACTGGGCCGAGCCGGTGGGCTAGGTGGGCTGCGCCAGGTAAGTTCTGTTCTCTCTCTCGTTTTCTGTTTTTTATTTATTCTATTATTTCTGTAACTTCAGGGCTTTATTAAAAATGCCAGGGCATTTCCATAAATCATAAAATTAATCATGGCCACTGCTTAGAATATATCCAACAGCAAACATTTTGGTTTATGATTATTTGAGCATTTAAAATATTTTATAGCATTTAAATGCCCAAATGCAAATACTATAAGAATGAATTCAATGACCTTAAGATGTCCTAGAAAAATGTGCACCATTTTTGTCCAAGGTTTTAACCCAAAACAAAAAGGGTGGGCTTTTTAGAAGGGCATTTCAGGTTCATTGAAAAAGTTTTTAGTAAACCCTAGTTGTTCCATGGGGGGTGCTGGGGGTTCTGTCATCCCCATTTCAAATTTAAGAGAAATTTAAACATGATGCACACTCTAATGCTTGAACTGGCTAGGGTGTGACAACTCACCCCCACTCAAAAGAATCTCGTCCCGAGATTTAGGATCCTCCGGGAAGAAGGTGGGGTACTCGAGTCGAAGACGATCCTCCCTTTCGCAAGTGGCTTCCTTTTCGGAATGGTGTGACCATTGAACCTTGAGAAACTTGATATTATGGCATTGAGTGGTACGCTCGGCTTGATCAAGGATACGAACGGGATATTCCCGATATGAGAGGTTATCTTGTAGATCAAGCGTTTCGTGGTCCACTCCACGGATAGGATCCGCGAAGCAACGCCTGAGTTGAGAAACGTGGAAGACATCGTGAACTCTGGAAAGATGCGAAGGTAGTTCCAATTGGTAGGCAACTTCTCCTCTTTTGGCAAGAATGCGGAAGGGTCCGATGTAATGAGGAGCCAATTTGCCTTTGATACCGAAACGATGGGTTCCCTTAAACGGGGTAATCCGAAGGTAAGCCTTCTCGCCGACTTCATAAGTCATGAGCTTATGTTTACGGTCATATTGGCTCTTTTGACGATATTGGGCTGTTTTCAATTTCTCACGAATAACGCGAACCTACTCTTCTGCTTCCTGAATCATATCCGGGCCAAAGAGTTGTCTTTCCCCGGTTTCTGACCAGTTAAGAGGCGTTCGACATTTTCGTCCATAGAGAACTTCGAAAGGAGCTTTGCCCAAGCTAGCTTGATAACTATTGTTATAAGCAAACTCCGCGAATGGAAGGCATTTCTCCCAACCCATTCCGAATGAGATGACAGAAGCTCGGAGCATATCTTCCAGAATTTGATTGACTCGCTCTACTTGACCACTCGATTGAGGATGGAAGGCAGTGCTAAAAGAGAGACGATTCCCCATAGCATTTTAGAAACTTTCCCAATATCGAGAGGTGAAGAGACTCCCACGATCTGAGTTAACTTCCAATGGGACACCATGAAGAGACACTATTCGGGAGATGTATAAGTCAGCTAGCTGGCTAGCGGTGATACTCTCACGAACAGGTAGGAAATGGGCTACTTTGGAAAGACGGTCGATCACGACAAAGATGGCATTATTCCCTCTCTTGGTCCTGGGAAACCCAGTGATGAAATCCATACTGATTTTATCCCATTTCCACTCAGGAATAGCCAAAGGTTGAAGGGTGCCAGCAGGCCGTTGATGCTCTTCTTTAACACGACGACAAACGTCACAATTAGCAATGTATTGAGCGATTTCTCTCTTCATCCTAGTCCACCAAAACCTCTGGCATAGGTCTTGATACATTTTAGTACTAGCGGGATGAATGGTGAGAGGGGATTCATGAGCTTCCTTAAGGATCAGCCGCCTCAGGTTTCGTGCCTTGGGAACCACTAAACGGTTTCCAAAGTATACGACACCTTGATCATCAACGGAGAAACAATTTGCGACTCCTTTCTTAATGTTTCTTCTAATACGGGAGATTCCCGGATCTACCTTCTATGCCTTGATGATCTGATCCGTAAGGGTAGGTTTCGCCACCAGGGTGGATAGGAATCCTCGAGGGAAAATGTGAAGATTGAGCTTACGAAATTCCTCGTGGAGAAGTGGTTGACTTTGTTGTAACATCAGGTTGTTACAATAAGATTTACGACTTAGCGCATCAGCCATGACATTGGCTTTGCCCGGGGTGTAAGTTATTCCTAAATCGTAATCCGAGATCAACTCGACCCAACGTCGTTGCCTGAGATTCAAATCCGGTTGGGGGAAGATATATTTCAAACTTTGTTGATCGTTGAAAATCTAGCAACGATTACCGAGGAGGTAATGTCGCCAAGTTTTGAGTGCATGGACTACAGCTGCAAGCTCTACATCATATGTGGGATAGTTTTCCTCATGTGGGTGTAATTGCCGTGAAGCATAGGCAATTACCTGACGATCTTGCATGAGTATGCAACCTAGTCCTTGTCGCGAGGCGTCGCAATAGATAATAAAGTCCTTGGAGAAATCTGGTGGTACCAGTACGGGAGCAGATGTCAGGCATCTTTTTAGTTCCTGAAAGCTGAACTCGCACTATGGGGTCCACTCGAACTTTTTATCTTTCTTGAGGAGTTCAGTTAGAGGTTTAGCAACCTTGGAGAAATTCTCGACGAAGCGGCGGCAATAGCTCGCTAAGCCAAGGAAGCTCCAAACTTGCTTGACCGTCTCAGGTGGAGTCCAATCAAGGACGGCTTGAACTCGCTCGGGATTGACAGCAATACCCTTACCAGAGATTACATGGCATAGATAGGTCACTTCTGGCAACCAAAATTCACACTTCGAGAATTTGGCATAAAGGCGATGCTCTCGAAGTTTCGTCAATACCAGCCTTAGATGTTCGGCATGTTCCTCTTCATTCTTGGAGTAGATGAGTATGTCATCGAGGTAGACTATGACGAATTTATCCAAATACTCCATGAAGACCGAGTTCATTAACCGAGAGAAACTGGCTGGGGCATTGGTTAAACCGAAAGACATAACGGTGTACTCGTATTGGCCATAACGAGTAACAAAGGCCATTTTGGGAATGTCCCCGTTTCTGATAGAGGCAAAGGTGTCCCGATGTTTCGATGAGATGGTGGCTATCGTTTTCTGTGGGAGTCGACCTTGACGATCCGACTACGAACGTGCGAGACGTCGCGCCTTAGCAATCGCTAAACCAACTTCCGAGGGGTTATTGACCACGCTGGAGCACGATCAACCTGACCACGAGGGCCTGTTTCCTGCGAGCAAACGAAGAACAAGCAAGAAACTGAGATTGCAATCTGGATATTGCGAATATAAGATGAAAGCTTTATTGATCAAGGTGGGGTTCTGTGACGTCTTGGTCTGGTCGTTGGACACAAACGAAGTACGCGAAGTTGCAGCTATGGCGAACTTTTAATCTAAACAAAACCCAAGTCTAAACGACGCCCTAAGGGCTGTATATATGGAGGAAGAGAGG
>NC_053023.1:324677129-324690306 GCF_003073215.2 Triticum urartu | reverse complement strand
ACCAAGATCGTTCCCTCTAGGATGAGGGGAGGTAAGGAACTGCCATCACACTTTGCACTTGATTCACCTTCTGTTTTGAGTAGACTTGCAACACCACCACATGCTATTAATCCTGATATGTCGCAAGTTATTGATGATGCTACTTCTACTGTGGATAATGGTTATGATGATGCTAGTACCTTGCTTGATGATGATGATGTGCCACTGGGTGAATTTCTTGATGAACAAATTGCTAGAGCTAAAAATATTGAGAATGCTGAAACCGATGAAATTACTGAAACTGATGAAGTACTTGAAACTGAAAATCTTGAAACACCTACTAGACCTAGCCCTCCTAGATATGAAATGCCTAAGATACCTGAAGGTTATATTATGGATGAGGAGATAGCTAGAGACTTTCTTGCTTCCAATAATAGAGATGATCTTAAGAAATTATTATGCAAACTAAAAGAAAAATCTTTGGATGCTAGAATGAAATGTGATCTTAAGTTTGCTACTTCACCTATCTTTGTTACTGAGAAGAATTATGAATTCTCTGTCGACCCAGAGTTAATTACTTTGGTTGAATCTGATCCTTTCCATGGCTATGGTAATGAAACTGTTGTGGCACACCTTACTAAGTTGAATGATATAGCCACCCTTTTTGCTCATGATGAGAAAATCCACTACTATTATATCCTCAAATTATTTCTGTTCTCATTAAAGGGTGATGCTAAGATATGATATAATACTCTTGCTCCTGGTTGTGTGCGTAGTCCCCAGGATATGATTTATTACTTCTTTGAAAAATATTTTCCTGCTCATAAGAAACAAGCTGCCTTACAGGAAATATTTAACTTTGTGCAAATTGAATAAGATAGTCTCCCACAAGCTTGGGGGAGGCTTCTCCAATTGCTTAATGCTTTGCCCGATCATCCACTTAAGAAAAATGAAATACTTGATATCTTCTATAATGGACTAGCCGATGCTTCTAGGGACTTCCTAGCTAGTTGTGCTGGTTGTGTTTTCAGGGAACGAACTGTTGAATAAGATGGGGAATTATTGAATAACATATTGAAAAATTATGATGATTGGACTCTTCCCAAACCACCTCCTAAACCCACTTCGAAGAAGAGGGGTATCTTATATCTCAGTCCTGAAGATATGCAAGAGGGAAAGAAAAGTATGAAGGAAAAAGGTTATAAAGCATAGGATGTTAAAAATTTACCTCCTATTGAAGAAATACATGGACTTGGTACACCACCACCAAAGGTGGCAGAGGTAAACTCTTTAATGAAATTTGATGAGAGGGACAACCCTTATAATATGCATCCTAGTCAATGCATTTATGAGTTTGATAACTACATTAGAAAGCAAAATCACTTCAATGAAAATGTTATGAAACAATTGAAATACAATTCTGATATGATTGCTCGCTTGTGTGACTTCTAATTTAGAATCTCTAATGATGTTAAAGGTGTAGGAAAACATGCCTCTATGGTTCATAGTCAGTTAGAACAAGTTCCTAAATCTCAAAGAGATTTGCTTGATGAAATGAACAATAATATAAATGATCTCATGTCGTTAGAGTAATGACTAGAGGAGGTAGAATGACTTAGGAACCAGTTTATCCCGAGGGACACCCTATTGAACAAGACTCAAAGAATTAACACTGATGCACCTAGCCCTTCTAAAAAGAAAAAAAAAGAAAAATGATAGGACTTTGCATACCTCTAGTGAACCTGAAATAGAAAAACCTCCTGAAGATAATAATGATGTTTCTATCTTTGATGTTGAAACTCAATCGAGTAATGAACATTCACCTAGTGATAATGAAAAATATAATGATGATGTTCATGAAGACCCTCTACCAAACAATCATAAAGAACCAGATAAACCTGCTATTGATCTTGATAACCCACAACCTAAAAATAAAAGATATGATAAAAGAGACTCTGTGACTATAAAACATGGTAAAGAAAGGGAACCATGGGTTAAAAACCCATGCCCTTTCCACCCAAACTAACTAAGAAGAAAGATGATGAAGAATTTGAACGCTTTGCTGAAATGCTTAGGCCAGTCTTTTTGCGCACTCGCTTGACTGATATTTTAAAGATGGCCCCTTATGCAAAATACATGGAAGACATCATCACTAACAAAAGAAAGATACCGGAAGATGAAATCTCCACCATGCTTGCTAATTATTTTTTTAAGGATGGAGTACCTAAAAAACTTGGAGATCCGGGAGTACCAACTATACCTTTCTCCATCAAAAGAAACTATGTTAAAACTGCTTTGTGTGATTTAGGAGCAGGTGTTAGTGTTATGCCTTTCTCTTTGTATAAAAGACTTGATTTGAATAAACTCACACCTACTGAAATATCTTTGCAAATGGCTGATAAATCAACTGCCATACCTATTGGTATTTGTGAGGATGTGCCCGTTGTTGTTGCCAATGTTACTATCTTAACCGACTATGTTATACTTGAGATGCCTGAGGACGACAACATGTCGATTATCCTTGGTAGACCCTTTTTGAATACTGCAGAGGCTGTTATTGATTGTAATAAAAGCAAGGTCACTTTTCATATCAATGGTAATAAGCATATGGTGCACTTTCCGAAGAAACAATTCCAAGTGAATGGTATTAATGTTATTGAAAAATCTCCAACAATCGCTATTGGAAGTTTTCAACTACCCCTACTTACTGCCAAAAAGAAATATGGTATACTTATTGTTGGGGACATGCATATCCCCGTTGAGGTAACTTAGTGTTTTACGAAAGTTCTTTGGTTTCATGCTAATCGAAGGTGGTTGTTAATAAGACATGATCGACCTTATTAATGGATCATTTTTGAGAAGTATGAAGTTGATTGAATTTAGTAGGCACTGCCTTCTGTCCTTACCTTTTGTTTTCTGTTTTTATTAGTTAAATAAAATAAAATGCCATGTTTATCCTGTTTTCTGGATTTTTCGTGCAATAAAAAAGGACCCAAAAATAAAAGTGCTCAGAACGCCCTGAAAATTTAATATGACTTTTTTTCTTCTGAATATTTCTAAATTTTTAGTGCAAATAACATCAGAGGGGGGTGCACCAGGTGGGCACAACCCACCTGGGCGCGCCAGCAACCCCAGGCACACCCTAGTGGGTTGTGGTCCCCACGTGGGCCCCCTCACTTATCTCTTTAGCCCATATCATCTGCTACTTCCTGAAAAAAATCACCATTGAATATGACTTTTTTTCTTCTGAATATTTCTAAATTTTTAGTGCAAATAACATCAGAGGGGGGTGCACCAGGTGGGCACAACCCACCTGGGCGCGCCAGCAACCCCAGGCACACCCTAGTGGGTTGTGGTCCCCACGTGGGCCCCCTCACTTATCTCTTTAGCCCATATCATCTGCTACTTCCTGAAAAAAATCACCATTGCTCTCTCTCTCTCTCTCTCTCTCTCTCTCTCTCTCTCTCTCTCGCGCGCGCGTTCTTGCTCTCAAACCCGCGGATTGCGATCTCTTTGCCCAAAGCTTCGTTTCCAAAACTGTTTTGGGGGATTGCTACTTGGTATGTGACTCCTCCATTGCTCTAATGAGTTTTTGCTTTAGTGGTTTGTATTTTGAATAATTACCTACTCTTGGTGTTGTTGTAGATGAGTTTGCATGTTGAATTCTTAGATTTCTAAGTAGTTTGAATGCTTGATATGGCCTCTATGCATCTCTATGGGTAGTTGTTATCAATCTTGTGAAGTTTTGTTGACAAAAAATTTATGCAATAATTTTTTATCTATAGGAATAAGATGAGTTTCTTGAGGAGTTCTTCGAGGAGGAGGTCTTTGCAGGCATCATCTAGTAGTAGCTCGGTGTGTCGGTCTTATGTTGAACCAAGCGCAAGTTCAATACGGGAATCCGCTATCAAATCCTGCCTATGGTTGTGCAACGATTTTATGGTGAGTGCAGGTATTAAAGAAGAATTTAAGCAATATGTTCACAACGCCGAGCTCGGTCCCTACATTGAAGATACGTGCAACCAACATCTTAGCCTCACAGAATAGTTTACTAAAGAATTTAAATTTCATCCTCGTGAGTCTAGAGTGTTGTTTAAACTTTATGATCGTCCATTTACCATACCTCTAGAGATGTTTTCTAATTTCTGCAAAATTCCATTTTGGGGTTCGCTAGACGAACCACCAAGATCTGAGTATGAGATATTCTTAACTAGCCTTTGCTATGGTGAGGATAGAGGAGTGACACAAGGTAGAATAAAAGTATTCATTTCCCATCGATTCAATACTCTGCACTCTTTAATGGCAAATGCATCATAGGCAAGCAGGATTACAGCACACTATGTGCCCCTGAGTTGAGCCTCATACACACTGCTTTGATCGTAATTAAAAGTTATAATCTTGGAGCAATTGTTGTGTGCAGATTGCAACACAATGCTGGTAGTGGTTATTTTTATGGTGGTATTTATGCTCTCGGTTAGCTAAAGAGGTGGGTGTTACACCTGTGCCTTATGATCCCATCTTACCTACTCAGTACTTAGACTGCGAGGCCATGAAGCGCCATAAGTTCCTTAAGGGTAAAATCACTGATTATACTTATAACCAGAGGTTAAATAAAGAAACCATTGTGCATATTGCGTTTCCTGTGCCTACTCTTTTTGATTATGACAGGAGAGGAAGATATTTTGTTCTTGAGAGCGAGGCCCGCCCGTAGAAGGCGGAGATTGAGGCAGCTCGATGGGCTGGGGTAGTTGCACCAAGAGCCTCCATGAGCTACCACTTTGACAACTATGCAGGAAGCGGGTGGTGATTACCAAGCTAGGCCAAAAGCCTAAGCTTGGGGGAGTACGTGTTTTCCACCGACATTATATTCATGTTCATGTTGGGGAACGCAGTATTTCAAAAAAATCCTAAGATCACACAAGATCTATCTAGGAGATGCATAGAAATGAGAGGGCAGAGTGTGTCCACGTACCCTCGTAGACCGAAAGCAGAAGCGTTTAGTAACGCGGTTGACGTAGTCGAACGTCTTCGTGATTCAACCAATCCTAGCACCGAACGTACGACACCTCCATGTTCAGCACACGTTCAACTCGATTACGTCCCTCGAGCTCTTGATCCAGTTGAGGACGAGGGAGAGTTTCGTCAGCACGACGGTGTGTTGACGGTGATGATGAAGTTACCAGCGCAGGGCTTTGCCTAAGCACTACAACGATATGACCGAGGTGTGTAACTGTGGAGGGGGCACCGCACACGGCTAAGAGAAGACTTGGTGTGCCTTTGGGGTGCCCCCTCCCACATATATAAAGGAGGGGGAGGAGGAGGCCGGCCCTAGAGGGGGCGCGCCAAGGGGGGGAGTCCTACTTGGACTCCCGGTCCAAGTAGGATTTGGCCCCCCTTCCTTCCTTTCTACGGAGGGGGAAAAGGGGGAAGGAGAGGAGGGGAAGAGGGAAAGGGGGGTCGCGCCCCCTCCCCTTCCTATTCAAACTCCACTGGGGGGGCGCCTCCCCCTTGTGGGCTGTCCCCTCTTCTCTCCCGTGGCCCATATGGCCCATGATTTCGCCGGGGGGGGAGGGGGTTCTGGTAACCTCCCGGTACTCCGAAACAATACCCGAATCACTCGGAACCATTCCGATGTCCGAATGCAACCTTCCAATATATGAATATTTACCTCTCGACCATTTGGAGACTCCTCATCATGTCCGTGATCTCATCCGGGACTCCAAACAATCTTCAGTCATCAAATCACATAACTCATAATACAAATCATCATCGAACGTTAAGCGTGCGGACCCTACGGGTTTGAGAACTATGTAGGCATGACCGAGACATATCTCCGGTTAATAACCAATAGCAAAACCTGGATGCTCATATTGGCTCCTACATATTCTATGAAGATCTTTATCGGTCAAACCGCATAACAATATACGTTATTCCCTTTGTCATCGGTATGTTACTTGCCCGAGATTCGATCGTCGTTATCATCATACCTAGTTCAATCTCGTCACCGGCAAGTCTCTTTACTAGTTCCATAGTTCCGTAATGCATCATCCTATAACTAACTCATTAGTCACATCGCTTGCAAGGCTCATAGTGATGTGCATTACCGAGAGGGCCCAGAGATACCTCTCCGATACACAGAGTGACAAATCCTAATCTCGATCTATGCCAACTCAACAAAGACCATCGGAGACACCTATAGAGCATCTTTATAATCACCCAGTTACATTGTGACGTTTGATAGCACACAAGGTGTTCCTCCGGTATTCGGGAGTTGCATAATCTCATAGTCAGAGGAACATGTATAAGTCATGAAGAAAGCAATAACAATAAAACTAGACGATCATAATGCTAAGCTAACGGATGGGTCTTGTCCATCACATCATTCTCCAATGGTGTGATCCCGTTCATCAAATGACAACACATGTCTATGGCTAGGAAACTTAACCATGTTTGATTAGCGAGCTAGTCAAGTAGAAGCATACTAGGGACACTCAGTTTTGTCTATGTATCCACACATGCAGTAAGTTTCTGGTTAATACAATTCTAGCATGAATAATAAACAGTTGTCGTGATATAAGGAAAAATAAATAACAACTTTACTATTGCCTCTAGGGCATATTTCCTTCAGTCTCTGATATGTCCCTTTTGCATCATGCTTTTATATCTATATTTATTGCATTATGGGCTGTTATTACACATTATGTCACAATACTTATGCCTATTCTCTCTTATTTTACAAGGTTTGCACGAAGAGGGAGAATGCCGGCAGCTGGAATTCTGGGCTGGAAAAGGAGCAAATATTAAAGACCTATTCTGCACAACTCCAAAAGTCGTGAAACTCCATGGAAATCAGTTTTGGAATATATAAAAAATGTTGGGCGAAGAAAGCACTAGAGGGGGGCCACCCACCATCCACGAGGGTGGGGGCCGCGCCCCCTATATCGTGTGCCCCCTGGCAGACCTCCGGTGCCCATCTTTTGCTATATGAAGTCTTTCGCCCTGGAAAAAAATCAGAAGGAAGCTTTTGGGACGAAACGTCGCCGTCTCAAGGCGGAACCTTGGCGGAACCAATATAGGGCCGCGGCAGAGCTGTTTGATACGTCTCCGTCGTATCTATAATTTTTGATTGTTCCATGCCAATATTATACAACTTTCATATACTTTTGGAAACTTTTTATACTATTTTTGGGACTAACATATTGATCAAGTGCCCAGTGCCAGTTCCTGTTTGTTGCATGTTTTTTGTTTCGCAGAAAATACATATCGAATGGAGTCCAAACGGGATAAAAACTGACGGAGATTTTTTGCAATATATGTGTTTTTTGGGAAGAAGAATTAACATGAGACGATGCCTGAGGGGGCCACGAGGCAGGGGGGCGCGCCCCAGGGGGTCAGGCGCGCCCTGGACCCTCGTGGCCACCCCGTAAGTCGGTTGGTGCCCTTCTTTTGCCGCAAGAAGGCCAATATCCGGATAAAAATCGTGTCCAAATTTCAGCCCAATCGGTGTTACGGATCTCCGGGAATATAAGAAACGGTGAAAGGGCATAATCTAGAACACAGAAACAGAGAGACAGATCCAATCTCGGAGGGGCTCTCTCCCCCTCCGCTGCCATGGAGGCCATGGACCAGAGGGGAAACCCTTCTCCCATCTAGGGAGAAGGTCAAGGAAGAAGAAGGGGGCCCTCTCTCTCCCTCTCTCCCGGTGGCGCCGGAACGCCGCCGGGGCCATCCTTGACCGCTGTCCAGTGATCCACTCCTGGATTACTTTGGTACCTCCCTGCTAAACTTATAGTAAGGCACATATTAGGTCTGGTACATAGCATTGCATACATTATAGAACCTATGGCTGAGGCATAGGGAATGACTTTCATTTTCTCTTACCTTCTAAAGTGGTCGGGCATTGAGTCTGACTCAACTTCACACCTTGTAACACAGGCAAGAACCCTTTCTTTGACTGATCCTTTTTGAACTTCTTCAAAACTTTATCAAGGTATGTGCTTTGTGAAAGTCCAATTAAGCGTCTTGATCTATCTCTATAGATCTTGATGCCCAATATATAAGCAGCTTCACCGAGGTCTTTCATAAGAAAAATTCTTATTCAAGTATCCTTTTAAGCTATCCAGAAATTCTGTATTATTTCCAATCAACAATATGTCATCCACATATAATATTTAGAAATGCTACAGAGCTCCCACTCACTTTCTTGTAAATACAGGCTTCTCCAAAAGTCTGTATAAAACCATATGCTTTGATCACACTATTAAAGTGTATATTCCAACTCCGAGAGGCTTGCACCAGTTCATAAATGGATCGCTGGAGCTTGCACACTTTGTTAGCATCTTTTGGATCGACAAAACCTTCTGGTTGCATCATATACAACTCTTCTTTAAGATTTCCATTAAGGAATGCAGTTTTGACATCCATTTTCCAAATTTCATAATCATAAAATGCGGCAATTGCTAACATGATTCGGACTGATTTAAGCATCGCTACGGGTGAGAAGGTCTCATCTTAGTCAACTCCTTGAACTTATCAAAAACCTTTCGCAACAAGTCGAGCTTTGTAGACAGTAACATTACCGTCAGCGTCAGTCTTCTTCTTAAAGATCCATTTATTCTCTATTGCTCGCCGATCATCGGGTAAGTCAACCAACGTCCACATCTCAGATTTCATGGCCTCGAGCCATTTTGCGGAATCTGGGCTCATCATCGCTTCCTAATAGTTCGTAGGTTCGTCATGGTCAAGTAACATGATCTCCAGAACAGGATTACCATACCACTCTGATCTTACTCTGGTTGATCTACGAGGTTCAGTAGTATCTTGTTCTGAAGTTTCATGATCATCATCATTAGCTTCCTCACTAATTGGTGTAGTAGTCACAGGAACAGATTTCTGTGATGAACTACTTTCCAATAAGGGAGTAGGTACAATTCCCTCATCAAGTTCTACTTTCCTCCCACTCACTTCTCTCGAGAGAAACTCCTTCTCTCGAAAGGATCTATTCTTAGCAACGAATATCTTGCCTTCAGATCTGTGATAGAAGGTGTACCCAATTATCTCCTTTGGGTATCCTATGAAGATACATTTCTCCGATTTGGGTTCAAGCTTATCAGGTTGAAGCTTTTTCACATAAGCATCGCAGCCCCAAACTTTAAGAAATGACAATTTGGGTTTCTTGCCAAACCACAGTTCATATGGTGTCGTCTCAACGAATTTAGATGGTGCCCTATTTAACATGAATGCAGCCACCTCTAAAGCATAGCCCCAAAACGATAGCGGTAAATCAGTAAGAGACATCATAGATCGCGCCATATATAATAAAGTGCGGTTACGATGTTTGGACACACCATTACGCTGTGGTGTTCCAGGTGGCGTGAGTTGTGAAACTATTCCATATTGTTTCAAATAAAGACCAAACTCATAACTCAAATATTCACCTCCACGATCAGATCGTAGAAACTTTATTTTCTTGTTACCATGATTTTCCACTTCACTATGAAATTCTTTGAACTTTTCAAATGTTTCAGACTTATGTTTCATCAAGTAGATATACCCATATCTGCTCAAATCATCTGTGAAGGTCATAAAATAACGATGCCCACTGCGAGCCTCAACACTCATCGGACCGCATACATTAGTATGTATTATTTGTTGGGTTCTACGGTAGGGTGCGTTGACTGCAAATTAAAATTTTCCTACGCGCAGAACAACCAGGAACATGCTACGGAATGGATCACAGATCGTTACCACTAGACGCGCAGTGCTGTGCAGCGGAAGAAGAGTTGGGGCAGCGCGTACGCGTGGATTGTCTCCTCCTCGTTCGATCTCCCTCAAACAATCGGTCATCGGTTCCCACGTACAGGTTCGTCGGAGCGGCGCAAGTGCATCGCCTCTAACGGTATCCGCGCGTGCAGGAGGAACGTCGTGCGGCGGACTACTAGGTCTGATCACACAACCGAAGGCGAGTGGAGGTGTCTATTCGCAACACATGCAAACCCTAGTGACAACACCGAAGCGATCAATCGCATGAGTGTGCTGCACCCCACTTTATATAGGCATCCATCGCAGGCTCAATACTTGGGTCTCGCACGGACCCTAAAGCCCACAAGTCTACTTAGCCAGAATCTGAATACAGCTCGACTCACATCCGACCAGTGTCCTTAGATCCGACCTCGTAGGTTCCTTCCCTTAAGCACGCGACCCCTTAGGTTCAAGCCGGCTTGGTCGCAGTTCGGATCACCTCCGAACTGCACGGTTGGCAGCGGACCCTAGCAAGGCATGCCGAACACCAAGCAGACTATGAAGCTGGTTAGGCAAACCTGTACATCATACTTCCATTCCTTTTGCCACACGATATATGTTGTCGGGCTCAAGGCGAGTCTGTCATCCTTGTGCTAGCCCGACCTCTTTCTCGTTCCAGTGATGCCGACCACAAACCGGATTATCTCATAATCCTTGTCGCATGGCCATGCTTATCCTGGTCGGATCACACGAGGGGCCCAGAGTATATCTCTCCTGATCGGAGGGGCAAATCCCATCTTGCTCGACCATGTCTCGCAGCATGGGTCTGGACAAGCCTGAAACCTACCTTTGTAACTACCCAGTCATGGAGTAGCGTTTGGTTGGCCCAAAACAAGTCTGTCACCATCCCGAGTACACGCGCCAGCTCAGGTCTTAGGACATAGAACGTATGTTGTACTAGAGACTCACAGATGACATATCGTTGTGTCTCATAGTTGGGTCTGTCCGACTCGGACCTTATCTCAACTCGGTTCCGACTACGTCGAATCCGACCAGATCCTTCCGAGTCCATATTATCCGGTTAGCATCCAATGCTCCATGGCTAGTGAGACCAAGCCATCGATCGTGTCATATGCTAGTCTAGTCGGCTACGCGTCCACACAGCCCTTTCGACCAGGGACCTTTTAGGAAAGTCATCATACAATGCATAGTTCCACAAACAAGTCACATACTTGCTGATACACGTCATTGATAATGTCCAAGGACTATATTTATTCATAAACACATAGGAAACATCATCATACATGATTGCCTCTAGGGCATATCTCCAACATTATTTCCAATAAGTCACTTGCTCGCTCCGTTGTTCCGGAGAACGGAGTCTTAGTCATCCTGCCCATGAGGCATGGTTCGCAAGCATCAAGTGATTCATAATCAAGTGATTCCAAAAGCCTATCAACATGGAGTTTCTTCATGCGCTTTACACCAATATGACCTAAACAGCAGTGCCACAAATAAGTTGCACTATCATTATTAAACTTGTATCTTTTGGTTCAATATTATGAATATGTGTATCACTACTATCGAGATTCAACAAAATAGACCACTCATCAAGGGTGCATGACCATAAAAGATATTACTCATATAAATAGAACAACCATTATTCTCTGATTTAAATGAATAACCATCTCGCATCAAACAAGATCCAGATATAATGTTCATGCTCAACGCTGGCACCAAATAACAATTATTCAGGTCTAAAACTAATCCGAGGTAGATGTAGAGGTAGCGTGCCGACGGCGATCACATCGACTTTGGAACCATTTCCCACGTGCATCGTCACCTCGTCCTTAGCCAATCTTCATTTAATCCGTAGCCCCTGTTTCGAGTTGCAAATATGAGCAACAGAACCAGTATCAAATACCCAGGCGCTACTACGAGCATTAGTAAGGTACACATCAATAACATGTATATCAAATATACCTTTCACTTTGCCATCCTTCTTATCCGCCAAATACTTGGGGCAGTTCCGCTTCCAGTGACCAGTCCCTTTGCAGTAGAAGCACTCAGTCTCAGGCTTAGGTCCAGACTTGGGCTTCTTCACTTGAGCAGCAACTTGCTTGTTCTTCTTGAAGTTCCCCTTCTTCCCTTTGCCCTTTTTCTTGAAACTAGTGGTCTTGTTAACCATCAACACTTGATGCTCCTTCTTGATTTCTACCTCCGCAGCCTTTAGCATTGCGAAGAGCTCGGGAATTGTCTTATCCATCCCTTGCATATTATAGTTCATCATGAAGCTTTTAGCTTGGTGGCAGTGATTGAAGAACTCTGTCAATGACACTATCATCAGGAAGATTAACTCCCAGTTGAGTCAAGTGGTTGTGGTACCCAGACATTCTGAGTATATGTTCACTGACAGAACTATTCTCCTCCATCTTGCAGCTATAGAACTTATTGGAGACTTCATATCTCTCAATTCGGGCATTTGCTTGAAATATTAACTTCAACTCCTGGAACATCTCATATGCTCCATGACGTTCAAAACGTCGTTGAAGTCCCAGATTCTAAGCCGTAAAGCATGGCACACTGAACTATCGAGTAGTCATCAGCTTTGCTCTGCCAGATTTCATAACGTCCGGAGTTGCTCCTGCAGCGGGTCTTGCACCTAGCGGTGCTTCCAGGACGTAATTCTTCTGTGCAGCAATGAGGATAATCCTCAAGTTACGGACCCAGTCCGTGTAGTTGCTACCATCATCTTTCAACTTAGCTTTCTCTAGGAATGCATTAAAATTCAAGGGAAACGGTAGCATGGGCCATTGATCTACAACAACATAGACATGCAAATACTATCAGGTACTAAGTTCATGATAAATTAAAGTTCAATTAATCATATTACTTAAGAACTCCCACTTAGATAGACATCCCTCTAGTCATCTAAATGATCACGTGATCCATATCAACTAAACCATGTCCGATCATCACGTGAGATGGAGTAGTTTTCAATGGTGAACATCACTATGTTGATCATATCTACTATATGATTCACGTTCGACCTTTCGGTCTCAGTGTTCCGAGGCCATATCTGCATATGCTAGGCTCGTCAAGTTTAACCCGAGTATTCTGCATGTGCAAAACTGGCTTGCACCCGTTGTATGTGAACGTAGAGCTTATCACACCCGATCATCACGTGGTGTCTCGGCACGACGAACTGTAGCAACGGTGCATACTCAGGGAGAACACTTATACCTTGAAATTTAGTGAGAGATCATCTTATAATGCTACCACCGTACTAAGCAAAATAAGATGCATAAAAGATAAACATCACATGCAATCAATATAAGTGATATGATATGGCCATCATCATCTTGTGCCTTTGATCTCCATCTCCAAAGCACCGTCATGATCACCATCGTCACCGGCTTGACACCTTGATACTCCATCGTAGCATCATTGCCGTCTT